>NC_041336.1:17248236-17408236 GCF_004354835.1 Perca flavescens | reverse complement strand
TTAACATGTTTCCTTAATATCTGATGAGGCATTGGTGTCATTTTTGGATTTATTACAGTACAAATATTACATATTGGACCTTTTAAGGTAGCTAGTCGTGTATTGACTTCCAAAGAAGTATTTGATTTTTAAATTCAGCTTTACATGATCAAATAAAGACAATAGGTTCAAACAAAATACTCAAAACAATGCTATTCTCTCAACAGACATATACAATTACTGACTATTTGATGTCCATGTCCTGAAACTGTCAAGCAAGTAGAGAGCAAAATTGACATCTAACATCAGTTAAGTTAATGCAAAAGCTTCTCTAGGACCATGATAGTAAAATAAAAGAGATGTGAATGGCTGATGATGCAGAAATGCATGACCAACTCATCTACATAACGCAAAACACAGTAGCTGTTGTTAAGCAGTTTAATAGAGAATATAGTTTCTTGTTTTTAACTATTTTGCTATTTGACTACAATCTTGTGGTTGTCCTTTTTGTTGTGGCAGGATATGGCATGAGAAAATGTTTAAGTAACAAATCTAAGCGTGAACAGGTTCCTTTTGTTACTGCCCCTGGTTTTGATGGCGCCTGGTGCCAGCGCCTGTTTGATGATGTTGATGGATTAGTGCTTTGGTGTTAATGTGTAGAGCAGTGGTGGTGGTGAGGTTGTCTGCAGCGTAGGACAGGAGACAGAACAGGAGCAGAGCTGCTACCACATCATGCAAATGACAACTGATGAGGAACAGGTAAAGACCTGACGACCAAAGGCTTCATCTGGTCAGATGGTGGAGGGGGATTTTTTTTATTTTTTTTTCTCTGCTGTTAGTGAGTTAATGACACCGTCCAGTGTTCTTCTGTCTTTCTTCTTTAATCACAAGTTGCTTAAGTGGATCTGTTTACATATTTTAATTGACTTGTCTTTTCCAGTTATAGCTGTAATGGGTTGTTTGTGCCTCTCACATTAGATGGCGATAAATGTATTTTATAAGAATATTAACGACTGGTATATACGGTATATTAAATGTGGTGTCATATTTCTATCAAATTTACTCAAATAGAATTCTAGCCAAGTTCTTCAATATACTATCTGATTATCCAACAAAAAATAACTTAATTCCTGGATAAACAGTTTTTAGTGAATTCTCACTCCAAAGCAGTTAAAAAATGAAAAAGCTTAACTTTATCATAATTTGTCTCGCATGAAACACGAGACAATTTTCTATTTTCTATTCTTGAGGTATTTTAGTATTTTTGAAAAACATTTAACTTCTGAGTCATTGCTCAAAATTATGTGTAGCGTTTGCTGTTTTGCAGCAGATTATATAGTATTATATAAAGCAATCGTAATAAGAGATTGAAACCTTCATACATAATCCAGTATAGTTTACCTATGACCTTTTTGTCACACACTTTTTTGCAAATAATTCATTTAATTGGTGAGCAATGACCAGGTGATGGCATATAACATTTTTGGGCAACTCAGACAATGACAGGGGAGTTTTCTATCCTGAAAAATGACTTTCCTGCTGTGATCTAAACTTTCCCACATCATTGTATTGCCCTTAGTAACAAACACCATCATTGGGGCAGCAAACCAAGTTTAGAAAAAACAAATGATTTATGGAAGTAATATTCAACCGAGTCTTTGCATAATGTTAACTAATTAAAATTAATAATAGTGGTTTGCACTTCTTTGTAGAACTTATCACTGGTCTGCTGTTAGCTCAGGCCAAATGCTGTTAGCGGTGCATTATTGTCCTGAATAACAGTTTGTGGTTTGCAGTGTTTAGTGAGGTTTAAAATAACTTGCTTGACGATTTAGGCCATCAAATGTTTTCAAGAGCCTTTAACAGATTAACTGCTGGCCACCTGCTATGTGGTGTATTAATTATAAGCATCTATATCAGTCACTTTGTCATGTGGTTGTAGTGACTCATGTATTATAGTGGAATGGTTTTGTAAATCAGTTTTTGTGCAGAAAATCAAACAATAGGACAGATTGCACTAACTTTTCTGTGTCATATTGTAGTCCGGTGAGATTTTAGATTGTTGTTGCACCTTTATTGTGTTATTGGAGGATGTGATTATGGAATGGGCAGCTTGCTAAACTTTCGTTCTGTTTCTCTGGTCCTGGGCCTCAGCTCTCCTTTCCCGTGTGAACATGAGACAGTAATCTGTGGCAGCCAGCTCTGCTTGGCAATTTTAGACCCTTTTTAGGGGGGCTCAAGTCCTAAATTTCATCTCAGCCCCCCTCAAAATTATAATAATAAAAAACTAAAACTAAAAATGTTTACATTTTTTTTTATTAAATCAATTTTAGTGCTTCAAGTTAGAGTTTGCGAACTTGTCTGTTAGTGACAGAGGACAACCAGTTACAGGTTCAAAGGGATTGAAATATTGAAAGGTATTGAAAGGTTTAATATCCTGTGCTACTGTCGCCGATGCTATGCACCTGTAACCCAGTCAAGGAAAGGGTTAACAGAAATGTAGTTTTGGCCAATTGGAGGTGGTTGTGCCAGACTCCCACCTTTGGCTGAGTGTCTATCTAATCTGTCAGAGGGAGAGCAGTTATGAAGTTTAATGTTGGTAGTCCCCAGAGAAAAATTGGTCTATATTGCTGTGACTTATAAAGTGTCAGGTTCCGTCACAGTGGTAATAATGTTAAAAAACGTTATCTGACGTTGTTCAGTAGCTAGCTCAGAGATTATCGGATGAAATTAAATTACTGATTAAGCGGGAGGGGGTGGGGGGGGTTAACACTTTTGCAAGGCACTGTATCCGTGTCACATTCTCATTAGGGGCTGAGCCCCCCTTAAGGTCTGATATCCTAGAATCGCCCCTGCTGCTTGGGATATAACTTCTTGCTTTGCTGTGTAGTGGGATGCATGTCATCTATAGGTTTCAGTTGCATGATATAGCTGCACCTGAATCCGCAGTATTTTAAAGCTTTACGGTTTTAACGAGTGCGATGCAAACATGGCGATCACACTGGATTATAAGGTGTCGGGTTTTCTGACCAAGTGTGTGTGTGGTTGTAGGTGTAAAGCGCACATATAGTGGGAAGTGGAAGATGTGGAATGTCCTCCCTTCCAGTGTCTCTTCCTCTGGCTCCCTTCCAGCTCCTGCCTCCTCTCAGGGAGGGGTTTTTCCGATCTCTATGCCCGTTTTGTCTATTTCTGTCTACCAGGGTATTCAGGTTGGTGTGTATCCCTTACACACACGCCGCACATTCCCCATCTCTTTCTCGTTATCTCAAGACTCTTTGCACTGGATCTAGTTTTATCCTTGTCCCAAGTCTCAGTTGTCAGAGGTATTTCTCCTTCTCTTCACTCTTCTTTTCCTTTCTCCCACTCCGCTCTTATATCTGGCATCTTATTTTCCTTCTATGCAATCCTGAGGGCCCAGGAAACACATGACTTCTTGGTGCTTTTTGTGTAGTTGTGATTGTCAGTGTTTCCCCTCCATTTCAGCTGTACGGTGAGTACAGGGAGCAGCTGGGAAGCTTTGCCCGACGGGAGGCTGCCCGTTTGCTGACAGAGAGACAATGGAGGAGACAGGCAGGGGACAACGCCACCGGCCGCAAAGGGCACGGTCGGCAGCATCATCATCACCCTGCGTTCCTGGAGTCGCATCAAAGCCACGCCTCTTCCACCAAGAAGCCTCGTCCCTACTCCAAATGCCAAGGTGACCAGCAGGTTATTCTGTTCAAGCACAAATTCAAACGCTTTACAAAAGGTATTCTAGGAGGATGCAAAATGGTGATTAGGTGTTTCCATGGTTATGCTTAAATGGTTGCTTTGACACCTTATGTGGTAACCAGAAGACGGAAGTGGAATTAAATACCTTAACTGAATAGAAGTTTGAAGTAGGCTACTGGCACTTCAGTTTTTTTATTTTTTAAAACTTCATTCTTTATCACACTTTATTCAATAGAGAGCAGGATTAATCTGATGGCTTCATTTACTGGTGACTTTGCACATCATGATTTTACATGCAACACGATAAGCTCATAAAATATGATGCACTGCTATAGTTTAATTAGGATGCCACACAGAACATGAGGCAGTTGGACTTAGTCAGGATTTTAGACGCAAGGTCATGGTTTCTATGTACCCCACCCATACATAAAAATAAATAAATAAATAAAAAATCTCTAAAATGTTTTATTTGGATTTTTCATATTTCATTCATGATTCAAGTGTTCAGTTAAATTTCATCTATAAATTCTATTCCCCAAAATGAAGGTCTAACTGCTGTTTCAAAGCCTTCTCCATCCTGCACGAACAAAATTCTTGTGGAAAAATATCTCTAATTTTTTCAGTCAACACATCAAGTCTAAACATACTGGAGTCTCAATAAAAAAATGCCCAGCATGGTTTTTAAATTGGAGAAAGTTCCTCATGTTGCTAAAGTCCCCTAAATGACATAACATGATAACATGAGAGATAACATGAACTTAGTCAGTGGTGGAATTTAACTAAGTCCATTTACTCAAGTACAAATTTTAAGGTAATTGTACTTTAATAATGTACTTTTACTCCACTCTATTGATTTAACTCTTGTGCTTATAGACTACAATAAGTTTGAAAGTCATAGATAGGGAAGAACACTTTTATGTCTTCACTAGTGAATTAGCCAGGGACTATTGTGTGTTAAATTCTTACATGTGTGTTTTTTTCTTTGAATAAAACTTTTTCCAGAGAATGTACACTCATCCATTTGTACATGTCAAAAAAGCACAATCATTCAGATCATTCTGTACTGACATTACATCCACTGTTATGATGAGCTATAGCATCATTACTGCAGCCATAATCGCACTGAATGATTCCCAGTGTGACAATAACTAACTGTCAGTAATGAAATCAAGTGATGAATGGATTCAAGGTACATCATTCATTTCATCTCTCTGTCCCAGATTGTTTTGCTCGTGTACGGCGGTACATAGTGACCAAGATGGGGGATGACTGGATATTCCTGGTTCTACTGGGGCTGACTATGGCTCTGGTTAGCTGGAGTATGGACTACGCTAGCGCCAAGAGCCTGCAAGGTACCACGGGCCAAGGCCATAGAGATTATTAACGGTCGAATCTGCAGTTTGATAACACAAGAGTTTGTAATTATCCCAGTTATACTCCTGTGTGAAATGCACTTTCTGTTGTTTTTCTGTCTTTCAGCCTATAAGTGGATGCATGGGGAGCTTAAGGGCAATGTGCCACTCCAGTACCTCGCCTGGGTTACCTATCCCATGATCCTTGTCATGTTTGCCTCGCTCTTTTGTCACCTGGTTTCCCCACAGGCCATCGGTAAGCTCTCCATCACATGTCAGCCTCTCTTATCCTCTCTCAGCACCTGTTTTTTTCCTTCTTTCCTTTTCTTTGTCTGTTTTCTTGTAGGATAGTGGCATTCCAACGGCTCTTACTTTATTTACTGCACCCACCGTCCTTTATTCTCCTTCTCCATCTTTCCTCTGTTTTATTTTTTTTTTTTTTTACAGGTTCTGGTATTCCCGAGCTGAAAACCATCTTAAGAGGTGTAGTACTGAAGGAGTATCTGACCCTTAAAGCCTTTGTAGCTAAAGTGGTCGGGCTGACTGCTGGCCTGGGCAGTGGGATGCCAGTGGGCAAAGAGGTAAACAAACCCCCTTTTCATCTCTTTACTATCTGTTTTTCTCTGTATCTATCACCATCCATTGATCCAGCATCGCGATCATCACCCTCTTTCCTCCCTTTTTTCTTTCTCCATCTCTCTATCTGTTTTTTCTTCAAGCTTGGAGGATGATAAATCATCTTCTGTCATGTTTTTCCTCCCTCCCTCTTCTCACGGGATTGAAGCAAATTATTCCTCAGCAAAGGAGTAGGCTACATTCATTTCCCCCATTAGAGTAGCAGGGCAACTGTCACATCCAGCAATTATACAGTGATTTATCTGTTCTGATACAACATGTCCCAGTTTAGACTCCCTGTTTTACAGACAATAGTCAGTGTCTGTGTATATAACAGTATGTGTCGCTCATCTGTGTCATCAATGTCACCTCCAGGGTCCATTCGTCCACATTGCCAGTATCTGTGCTGCAGTGCTGAGTCGATTCATGTCCATCTTCTCTGGAGTCTATGAGGTAAGCTGAGGGCCTGACCAAAACAGACTACATTACCCATAAGCCTCATCTTCTCGCTGACCACAGTTAATGCACTAATGAAGATGTGGAACGCAGTTTTTCCTTGATATCTTGGTTTGTCGTTGTCTCTGGTGTAATTACAGGGTTCCCACAGGCCCTTAAAAAATCGTTTTTAGCCATGCTAGTGACCAGCCTCAAGGGACGACAATGTCTGTTAGTAGATAGAAATAGCTCAACAACTTTTGGATGGATTTTCTTGAAATTTTGTGCAGATATTCATGGTCTTAAAAATATAAATCTGAATGACTTTGCTGAGCCTCTGATTTTTCCTCTGTAGCTATTGTGCATTTGAGTGAAATGTCTTTTAAACTGTAAGATGGATTGCCATACAATCTGGTCCACAAAGATATGCCCCCTCATGATTAATTGTAATAACTTTAATGGACTCCTCAAAAATGTTATTTGTTCAATACTTTGGTTTATAAATACATTTAAAAAAAAAGGATGAATTCCCATCAGCCTCAACTGTACTTTGTGTTTAGTACTAATTAGGAAATGTTAGCATGTTAACATGCTAAGGGTGAACATAGTAAACCTGCTAAACATCAGCATGTTAGCATTGTTGTTAGGAGCATGTTAGCATACTGATGTTAGCATTTAGCACCACTGTGCCCATGTACAGTCTCAAAGAGCTGGCAGAAGACTCTTAGTCTTGTTTTGAAAATGATTGGATGATCTTGAAAATATTACATAGACCTATATAGTCCTTCTATTCCAGTAACACTTTTTAAATGATTCTACCATTTATTTGTTTTTTATTACAAATGAGGGCTCTACAGTGTTTGAGTTTGCCAAACATGCCCATTTGGAGTCCTTGAAGTTCATTGAAAGGTCCTTGAATCTGATGATGAAGAGAAAGTGGGAACCCTGTGACTGTTGTCCTCTCCCATCTGTTTCTCTCCCGCCCGGCTGACGCCCTCCCCTCCCCTCCCCTCCCCTCCCTGTTGCTCTTGTGTCTTTGTTTTGGCTCGCCCCCTCGCACGTCGTCTATGTTTGTGTCTCACTGTATTAATAGTGTGATGGTAATGTCTGGCATGTTTATTAACAGTGACCTCCCATATCCCTGTCTCCCTCTTTCCCTGCTCTCTCTATCTCCACCTTCCCTCTATTTTCTTATTCATCCCTGCTCGTCTGTGACCATTAACCCCAGAATGGCACCCATAACCAGGACCTGTTGGTGTGTGCGTGTGCCGTGGGAGTGGCCACCTGTTTTGCTGCCCCCGTAGGAGGCAAGTCCCGCCCTGCTCTCTCTCCGCTGACTTCAGTCAGCTCTGTCTTCCTGAAATAACATCAGTAACACAAACGGCGAGGTTAAATCTAACCTCAGACCAGTGCCCTGCATTATTAAGTGATTAATCAAACTGAATGAATATTTAAACATGCAGATTAGCCTGTCACTAATACCATAGCAGAGCCAGGATTTTAAGTTCTGTCTACTTTAAAGGAATTATTTACTTTCCTGCGGAGATTTAGATGAGAAAAAAAGATGCCACTCTAAGACATGAGACACGTACCAATCTTTTCATCTAATTCTTGACAGGAAAACAAATATACTTCCCAAAATGTCAAACTATTCCCTTGAAACTGACCTCCGACAATTGACCGCCATTAGCAGTGGTGAATTCAAAGGGAATGAATATTTATTGCAGATTAACTGGCCAGCAATATGTGAGCCTTGAATTATACAGTTATTTCTGCTATCAGGCTTTTCCTGCATCCCAACCCATTTTTCGTAAATCACAGATAAAAAAATATATTCTTTCTAAGAATAATAATGCAACACAGATCATAAAAGACACTCTAACTCAAGTTTTGATTTTAGAAAGTTGCGATCAGTTGCAGGAATCTGTTTCTATGGAACGATGTAACCACTCGGTTTGTTTCCCTGATTATTTAATTGCTTACTCTAAGTCTGATTACTCTCACTGGCATGTGCATCCTGCGCTTTATATTGCCTTGATGTGTTTTTTTCTCATCTTTATCACTTTTTTAAAACCACACTCCAGTGAGCATTATTTATTCACTTTATTCCATTGTGCTTCCTCTCTGTCAATTCTCCCCCTGCGGTTCCCCGTCCTGTCCTCTCCACCTTGATCTTTTATTCTCTCTTTCTCCAACTCACTCTCCTGTCTTTCTGTCTACGCTCTCGTTCCTTATCACCTTCATTTTCCCCCTTCGTCATCTCACGCCTTTCATCCCTCATTGTCTTTCTCAACACTTTATTTCCCTCTTGTTATTTCCCCTCTTCCTCTCTGTTTTCTGTGTCAGTAGAACCATTATGGTTACACAGATATTCTGACTGTTGGCTGTGCTGTGGGGGTGGGATGCTGTTTCGGCACTCCACTTGGAGGTACTGTACAACTTACACACTGCCTCATACAACCAAAGTCTACAAAGCATCCTTTAATATACAAACATAAGCCAAAACAGCATTATTTACCTAGTTTTCAATTACCATTGAAAGAAAAAACTAGTAAACACTAATTACATATTGTTCCTTCTTAATTATAATTTTTTCCCATACAAGTCTTCTGTTCAGCTGTTTTTGTCTTGTTCACAATAAAGTTTCTGATGTGTCTCTCTGATGTTTATTTTATTGCTTCACATACTGATTGTGTGTGTGTGTGTGTGTGTGTGTGTGTGTGTGTGTGTGTGTTTTTGAGAGGGAGCGAGAAAGTGTACATGTTTGTGTTTTGAGAGAGAGAAAGTGTACATGTTTGTGTGTGTTTGCTTGTGTTACAGTGTGTGTATTCACTCCCTGTGGTTCTCCTGTTGTGTATAATTACACCCTCAGCTTCAAGTGTTTTTAGTCTCATTCTGTTTGTTTAACTCATTCCTGTCTCTTCTCTCTTTCCCCCTCTCTCTCCCCCTTCCCTGTTTCTCTCCCCCTCCTCTACTCCTCCTACTCCTCGCTCATTTCTCACACTATCCATCTTCATTTTTCCTCTCCTCTTTAATCCCTCGTTTCCCTCTGTCCTCCCCCCTCTCTTTCTCTCTCTCTCGTTTTTTCTCTACACACCACCACCAGGGGTGTTGTTCAGCATTGAGGTCACGTCTACCTACTTTGCGGTGAGGAATTACTGGCGGGGATATTTTGCCGCCACATTCAGCGCCTTCATATTCAGGGTGCTCTCTGTTTGGAACAAGGATGCTGGTGAGCACACACACACACACACATACACACACCGTTGTAAAAGACTGCTGAGCTGGCATTTGTGGAAAGCAGCTGAATATGACCGCTAAGTAATATTTGCTTCTTTAGATAAACCAGAAATATTTAAAGTCATCACCTACATATTTACAATCCACCAGCACCATAGAATTAAATACTCACAATTTACAGATCCCTGCACCCTATCTCTGCCTTTATTTTCTCTATTATGCGTACTTCTTATGGTTTATAAGAATGTTTTCAGTCTTATATTCAAACAAATTCACAACTCTTACTCAACCAGACATTCCTCTAATATTCACCTTCCCAAACATCTTACAAGCAAAGGTCAGTTGTCAAATGTCATCTTCTTCTCTAGTTTATATTCATATGTTCCAGATATGTAGCAAGATACTGTACATGTCACTGAGGGAAATCTTTTAGATTATTGCAATTCAAAATAAGCCCTCAGCTCTGATAAACACACTAAACGCTCAGCACTCGACAGCAGACAAACAAAGTTAGCGACTAGCTGGGGAACAAAGTGGAGCATTTAGCAGCTAAGAGCCAGATTTTTCCCTCAGGGGTTGGTAAAGACCAAACCCCGAGCTAAAAGAGAGTGAATAATGGACTTTGATTCATCAGGTGGACATGAACACCACTCCAATAGGACAATAATGTTGCTCCGTGTCTGTTGGATGTGTAAATAAGCAACTGTTTGCTAACAAGTTCGCCATATCAACTCAAATGGTGATAATATATCAATGTTGTGTTCACAGCTTGTATCCGCTTCCCCAGCATGGCCAGAAAATCAGTAATGCAGGTTTAAAGTCCTACAAAACACGTTTAAAAATATTTTAACCTCTGTTTTATAATTATATTATTTTCACATTTTGACATTGTGAATATTGTTTAATTTTATTTAGGTAAAAGTAATTTCTTCCTCTACCTTCACACCTTAAACAATAATACATGCATGTCCTGTCTTTGATTTTACAGTTTTTTTCGATTGCTAAACAACAGTGGGCGCAACTGGAGTCACATGTGCAAAACTCAAACTACAGTCTACACAGCAGCAGTTCATGTGGACCAAACTCTAGTTCGTTTTTCATTGCTTGAACACAGTTTTCAAAACTCTACACACTTATCCCATGACTTTAACCACAACGTGCACAACACTGTAGATTTACAGCACTTTGTTCAAATGCTAACACACTGCTGTCAAAACTGTTAACCACACATTCAAAACAGAATAGATTTCAGTCTGGTGCCTATCAAACACTGCTGATTGCTGATTGATTGATTTTTTGTATACAAACACCAAATAAGAATGAAACAATTATACACTGTACTGTTTGAGAGAAACGGGTAAAAGAGCAAAGATACCAATATGTCCAGGTAAGAAGTCTGAGGTTATGTACACAGCTATAAAAAAAGTAAAAAACACTATATCTTTACAATAGTAAAACTGCATTCTTACTGTTTTTCAGAAAGTAATGGAGGTGAAAGCAATAGAAACACCACATTTGTTAGTATTTAGAGATGATGCAGACATCCAATGTGATGAAGAAAACTTGCCACATGATGCTGGAGAGAGGCAGAATTAGTCACAATATTCTTTGGTACTGTTACGTATGTACCTTTAGTTTTTTTCCCAGTAATTCCATAAATTACTAGAGATAAAATTCTATATTGAAGAAAACTGCTGATTTTCATTATTCTTGTTTACCTTACATAAAATTGGTATATTATACAATCTATATCTTTTCCTTAAATAAACTATTGAGTAGTGTCAAGTCACTCAAATTGTTCAAACTGTAAAGATGAGAAAGTTTGTAATTTCTGTATTGGTGTTTGATGCTAGTGTTTTTACCCTCAGTGTGTTCTGAGTGACAGTGTGTGTTATCTCAGTGAGGATTGTGCATAGTGTTTGGCTGCACTGAGCCTGTTTTGCAGGTGATGTGAACTGTTTGGCTCAGGTGACTGTTGGTTTTGCACATGTGACTCCAGTTGTGCCCACTGTCGTTTAGCAATCGGAAAAAACTGTAACTTGTGCAAATAAATGAAACTCAAACTTAAAATACGGAGCACAAAAATGAAAGATTGAGCTCACGTTTGGTTGATGTTGATACATTTTTTTTTTTTACCTTTTCTTTTCTTTTTCTCTCAGTCACAATCACAGCTCTCTTCAAAACTAACTTCCGGATGGATTTCCCCTTTGACCTGCAGGAGCTGCCTGCATTTGCAATAATAGGGTGAATACGTGTGTGTGTGTGTGTGTGTGTGTGTGTGTGTGTGTGTGTGTGTGTGTGTGTGTGTGTGTGTGTGTGTGTGTGCGTGCGTGTGTGCGCGTGCGTGTGTGTGCGCGTGTGTGTGCGCGTGTGTGTGCGTGTGTGTGTGTGCGCGTGTGTGTGCGTGTGTGTGCGCGTGTGTGTGCGCGTGTGCGCGTGCGTGTGTGTAATGATACTGTATGTCTCTTTTTGGATTTACTTTTGAAATAGATATAGAAATATTTTTTCTTATGTTTTAGAATCTCGTGCGGATTCCTGGGGGCGTTCTTTGTCTACCTGAACAGACAAGTGGTCCTCTTCATGCGGAGACCGACATCGCTCACACGCTTCCTAACCAAACAGTGAGATCCCAACACACACGCTCACACCAACACACTCGATGGTGTTTTAAGCCCCCAACGACGACTTCAAGGCAGCGCTGCGACCGTCGACTTCAAGGCACCTGACCCTAACCATTGCCTAATCTTAGAGTCTTCCAGGCAGCGCTGCCTGGAAGACGACGTTGGGGGCTACACACACAAAC
This sequence comes from Perca flavescens, assembly GCF_004354835.1. Lineage (NCBI taxonomy): Eukaryota > Metazoa > Chordata > Actinopteri > Perciformes > Percidae > Perca > Perca flavescens. The sequence goes on along the minus strand of NC_041336.1, from coordinate 17,396,101 downwards.
AGGGCCATGCACTCCCTGCTGCTGTAGATTAATGTGACACTCGGCTTTTAAACCACAGTGACTCTGGTAGCAGACACTGTTCCCATGAACTCAAACCTTTTTCACATTCAAATCTAATTCCTCTTAACGTATCTCAGCTCCACTCTCCGAACTCATCAGTCTCACAACACTGGCCAGGACAGCAGCAAAGCCTTAACAACCTTTCAGCCAATTATTCACTCAATGTGGAGATTCACTTATCCTCTGAGACTCAACAGTCAGGGAACATTAGTCTCCACCATTAGAGAGAGAGAGGGGAGCAGCAGCACCGGGAGAGCCGTACAATCAGTGGTGGTAGACACTCGTCCTGAGACCATTATTTCTGTTACAAGCATCGCTTATTTCACCATGTTGTTGGTGTCGAAGAATACATTTCTGTTAAAGACTTTGTTTGTTTGTGTTTGTGTGTACGCCCAGTCGACTGATCTATCCCGGTGCAGTGACACTGATCATCTCCACCTTAACGTTTCCACCTGGATTTGGACAGTTTATGGCTGGAGAGGTTAGACCGAATCTATCTCTTACACTCTGTTTTCTTTTTGATGTGTGTACATTAATATTAATGATATTGTTTGAAAAAGGAGGTCAGCGGGGTCTAGATTTTGTGTTCTTCAGATGTTATGCTGTTTATGGAAGCAAAGAAAGGCTTTAATTACATGGATTTTATGTGCAACTTAAAGGAGAGCTCCACTGATTTTACTCATCAAAATCTGTTTACAGGTCTTGGAGAGTACTACTGCAGATGTAAACAAAATAGTATAAAACATTTCGTGGCTCCAGAGGAAGCTCAAATGATGCCACTTCAGGCTACGTTGGTTGGGGCTGAAAACTATAAGATTGAAAATGAACAAAATCTAGGGATGTGGAGTTAGAAAGAAGTTGTATAACTTGAAATGACATCTACTTCACTAAGTAGTGACTCATTTCACAATTATTTGTTAAGTTGTTCACAAGATTTAAATCTTACAGCTGTTTTTGCTTCCACAGCTGTACCCCTCTTTTTAATTATACATGTATACAGTATATATTCAAACATTTTATGATTTGTTTGTTTTTTTGTTTTCTTTGTGCAACTATTCAGCTTCTTGACAATGTATCTGGAGGGTCATACTGTACATGTTGTTGTATATTTTTTGTCCGACCAGTTGGCCATGACGTCTACAGGATGTAATAGGCTTTGTGTTTAATATACTTTGTCATTTGTCATGATGGCCGTTTGCCTGATGAAGACCTGGTGGAGACCAAACGTTTTCCAGTTCAATAAAGATTTGGGAGCTATTTCCTTCATTGAATCTGTCATCCTAAGGATGTGATGTGCACACAACTGTATTGTTGAAAAACTGTATTTCTGTGTGTCTGTCCCTTCTGGCAGCTGATGCCCAGAGAGTGCATCAACTCCCTGTTTGATAATTTCACCTGGACAAAAATCTCAGCGTCTTCTGCTCCGCCCGGCCTGGGTCGCTCATCTGCATGGCTTCATCCTCATGTCAGCGTCTTTGTCATCCTCCTCCTCTTCTGCGTCATGAAGGTATCTTTAACTCTTGCTCTGTACACACACACACACACACACACACACACACACACACACACACACACATATATATATATGTGATAGCATGTAAAAGCTCTGGGACTGGTCTCGATCTTACCTTGATCCTGTTTTTGTGTTTCAGTTCTGGATGTCAGCAGTTTCCACTACAATGCCCATCCCCTCGGGTGCCTTTATGCCAGTGTTCATATTAGGTAAGAGGATTTTGTAATGCGAGCACAGTATCTCCTGCTGAGCTTCAGTTAAATTTGTTTTTACCAGCGTGCCTTATCTCTCTCCTCAAGGAGCTGCTTTCGGCCGCCTCGTTGGGGAGATCATGGCCACTCTTTTCCCAAATGGAATCCTGTTTGATGGGATAGTGTACCGCATCCTGCCCGGAGGTTACGCCGTCATTGGTCAGTCTACTAACCTTGGTGCTGTAATAAATTTCCGTGTGTTGTTGATTTCTTTATTTAAAGGTCCTCCAGTTCAAAGTTTCACTAGACTTTATAACATTTTGGTCAAAATAAGGCCTCTATATATTAATTAATGAATAAATCAATTGTGTAATTCTAATTGTGACTTTGTAATTTACCCCAAAACATGACATGTGAATTTACACAAATTAAAATTGAATGAATTTTATATACAACTCAGTGTAACCCTGCTCTGTGTTTTTCACCACAAACGTGAATGGATTTCACCTTATCTGGAGGTCAATAATACTTTTTGCTCAATATGTGCTGGTACAGCCTCCAGTGCCCACAGGATAAACCGGTTAGAAAATAGATGGATGTGATTGAGATGGATATTTGTAATACTTAACACCTTGATTTCTGTCTCCCAAGGACTTGCAACATTGTCAAACTCTCTCTTTAAAAAATCTATTTTACTACATTATAAAAAGTACAGCGTTTCAAGGCTAAATTGGATTTGTATCCAGTGCAGATGAATCAGATGGAGAAATAATAATCAAGGAATAAAACTTTATTCTTAGCACATATTCTGCACTTTGCTTTCTACTAGGTGCGGCAGCGATGACAGGAGCCGTCACACACACGGTTTCCACGGCAGTAATCTGCTTCGAGCTGACTGGTCAAATCTCTCACATCCTGCCCATGATGGTGGCGGTCATCCTGGCAAACATGGTGGCCCAGGGTCTGCAGCCCTCTCTCTACGACTCCATCATCCAGGTGAAGAAGCTGCCCTACCTGCCTGAGCTGGCCCTCGGACACATCAGGTAAAGTTAAAGAACTCTTATTTGGTGTGTTTATGTTGCTGTCATTGTAAGACAAAGGTCATTTATTGTAGTATCTCTGCATACCTAGCAAGTACAACATCTTTGTGGAGGACATCATGGTGCGCAAAGTGAAGTTCTTGTCTTCTCAATCCACCTACCGAGAACTGAACCATCTGCTAGAGACCACAACTCTGAAAACTATACCCCTGGTTGACTCTAAAGGTAGGGTGACTTACATCATCAAATTTCTATCTTGTGCTATAGATGCTAAGTATTAAAGGAATCGTTCAAATTATGGGAAATATAGTTATTTATGGACAGTGTCATGTGTTCATGACAATGTCATGTCACTCTTATGTAGATACCTTCAAGTAAAGTGTTACTACATTTTGTTTACCAGCATCGCTAAAGCTCACTATTTAACATGTTAGGGGCTCCAGAAAATCACTTCTAATTGCCAAGAAATAGTCCCACAAATATAAAAAAATTGTAAAATCATAAATTGTCTTTTTTTTTTTTTTACTTGTTTTTGTACAGATTTAACAAAATAGATATATCTTGATATTTAGCATACATACATAAGAGTGGTATTGATCTTGTCATCTAACTCCCAGCAAGAAAGCAAATATTCCCAAAATGTAGAACTATTTCTTTAAAGTGCTCATATTATGCTTTTTGGCCTTTTCCCTTTCCTCTATTGTGTTATAAATCTTTTTTGTGCACATTATAGGTTTACAAAGTGAAAAAGCCCAAAGTCCACCCCAAAGGGATTTACCATCTCCAACAGAAAACACTGTTCACAAACTGCTCTAAACAGCTCTATCCAGCCTTTACTTCCGTGACAAACGTGCATCACTTTGTAACACACGTTATAATGCTCACCTAGCTGCTAGCGTGGCACGCCCTCATACTCTGCTTCTGTAAGCAGTGCTTACCTAGCTACTGCGCATGTGCGACTTCCAACAAAGATGGAACAGAAGTGAGAAGCCTCACTCTGTAGCTAAAACAGAGAGCTCAACACACAGGGTGAAAAGAGGAGCTGCAGCAATGTGCAGTACAACAAAAATATGGTGTTTTTATTTTTATTAAACCATGTAAACCTAGTTTGATATAACCTCTAAATACAATTATACACCTAAACATTTACATAATATGAGCGCTTTAACACTTTTAACACTCTGCAGAATCCATGATTCTTCTGGGATCCATCGAGAGGACAGAGCTTCAAGCCATCTTTGACTGGTGGCTCTCACCAGAAAGGCGAGTTTTTGAAAGAGGTGAGAGCTCACCAGGCCAGGGCTCTAAAGTCAACTGGGAGTCCTTCACCTTTGTAGACGAGGAGCACGCAGAGGAGAGCACAGACAAGGTGAGAAAAACCATAAATAAATGTACAGGAAATAGCTGAGCTTTAAAAAGATTAATCCCGTTATCAACCATGTCGTGCGCGCAGACTGCTCCAGTACAGGAAGAATGTAACGGGCCCATCCCAGCCCCCAAACCTCCGAAGCCCTCCACCAACCACACAGGCTCAGGTAACATGGCATTTTCACTGCACATAAAGCCATCAAATGTAGCTTCCTCTGTCCTCTTACATGTGTTGCCATGCCATATCCTCAGACAAGCGCAATCTGCCATCTGTCAGGATGGCCCTTCAGAGACTCTTCTCCTCCACGTCCTTGTCGGTGTCTGAAATTCAGGTAAGATCAACCTCAGATACTTGTCATGTTTTCCACCTAAAGCTCAAAGGAGCAGCGCATCACTAATGTCCAGTTGGCATCGACAGCTCAGATGGGGGCATCGATCCAACATGGCAGCTCGAGCCAACCTCGCTAACATAATGGGAGGGAAAGACATGGTGCATGCATAAAGGAGTTGACATGTTGTGTAGTGGCTAAAGCCATAAAACCACCAGGGGTCATCTTATCATCATCAGTGTAGCTTTTCAAACTGACTGCCCATCCATCTGTCCCTCGCTCTTTCTTTCCCCTTCTCTCCTCAGGAGACCACGCCCCCTCCACTGACGGACAACATGTCCCCAGAGGAGGTACTGTACCTTATTGATTCAACATCCTCACAGCCAACAATGAAATAATCAAACCATCCAATCGATAAGTAGAAACTCTGTATACTCTGAGTCCATCTCTCTGCCTTGTGATTGGCTGATGCAGATCAAAGCCTGGGAAGAGGAAGAGCTGGATAAACCAGTCGATATGGAGCAGATACGAATAGACCCCTCCCCGTTTCAGCTGGTGGAAAGGACTTCTCTGCACAAGGTGAGCACGGCAACACCTGGGTGACGTGTCATCACATGCAAAGCTCATGTACAGACACTGATTATGCAATTATAAGTCATGGACAGTTACCATTTTATATTTCCAAGCAGCAGATTGTAAAGGAATGGTTTGACATATTGGGAAATACTCAAACATGATGTGTAAAATCTTAGTTTTAAAAACCGTTGTGCAAAGTTTGGGCATCTGATAAGCCTTTCAAAGCATTACTCTGTTACTCCAACTGGATTTCCTGGATTGTATTTCATTGTCTCACTGGAACATCAAACAACACGTCCCCACCAACACCCCTATGTGCTGTTTTTGGTCTGAATCCCCTCTTGGAGGTGCTGATAGGTGGATCTGGCTGTTTAGCTGTTTCCCCCTATTTCTAGTCTTTATGCTAAGCTAACCGTCTCCTGGCTGTTTCATATTTAGCGTACAAACATTAGAGTGGTCTCATCTAATATACACTCACCTAAAGGATTATAGATTAAGGAACACCTGTAAGATTTCTTGTTAATGCAATTATCTAATCAACCAATCACACGGCAGGTGCTTCAGTGACGGGCTGGTCTGAGTATTTCACAATCTGCTCAGTTACTGGGATTTTCACGCAAAACCATTTCTAGGGTTTACAAAGAATGGTCTGAAAAAGGAAAAACATCCAGTATGCAGCAGTCCTCTGGGTGAAAAATGCCTTGTTGAGGCTAGAGATCAGAGGAGAATGGGCCGACTGAATCCAGCTGATAGAAGATCAACTTTGACTCAAATAACCACTCAATACAACCGAGGTATGCAGCAAAGAATTTGTGAAGCCACAACATGAACAACCTTGAGGCGGATGGGCTACACCAGCAGAAGACCCCACCGGGTACCACTCATCTCCACTAAAAATAGGAAAATGAGGCTACAATTTGTACAAGCTCACCAAAATTAGACAGTTGAAGACTGTTGCCTGGTCTGATGAGTCTCAATTTCTGTTGAGACATTCAGATGGTAGAGTCAGAATTTGGCGTAAAACAGAATGAGAACATGGCTCCGTCATGCCTTGTTAACACTGTGCATGCTGGTGGTGGTGGTGTTATGTATGTGTGGGGAATGTTTTCTTGGCACCTTAGTACCAATTGAGCATCGTTTAAATGCCACAGCCTACCTGAGCATTGTTTCTGACCATGTCCATCCTTTTATGACCACCATGTACCCATCCTCTTATGGCTACTTCCAGCAGGATAATGCACCATGTCACAAAGCTCAAATCATTTCAAATTGGTTTCTTGAACATGACAATGAATTCACTGTACTAAAATGGCCCCCACAGTCACCAGATCTCAACCCAATCTTTGGGATGTGGTGGAACGGGAGCTTCGTGCCCTGGATGTGCATCCCACAAATCTCCATCAACTGCAAGATGCTATCTTATCAATATGGGCCAACATTTCTAGAGAATGTTCTAACTTTCTTTTTTCAACGTTTTAAAGGGGCCCTCCACCAATTTTACATGTCAAGTTCAGCCTGTGAAAACAATTGAATAATGTCTTCTGCGGCTCTAGAGGGAGCTTTCAGGGTCCTCTCAGCTTGGGCTAATGGTGCGTTACGCCCCCTGAAGTCGGATTTCCGACTCTGAAAGTTGGACAACCACAAAGTACCCCAAGCAAAGCCAACCTCAAAATCCAACATTGCAGCCCCCTGCATCAACAGTAGTGAAAGCTGTAGTAATATACCGTTCAATAACACAAACCACTTGTACACACAGTACTATCCAACTTATATCTGTGGACATGTTTCTACAGTGTTTGTAAGCATAAAATACAGCGTAATGTGTTATCAACTGGTATTGCTAACAATGGCTAACCTGGCTAGTGCAAACATTCCGACTTGTTTTAATGGAACGCGATTGACTCAGGTGTGACGTCAATACTAGCGCCGACTTCCGAGGTAAATGGAACGCAGCATTAGAGATAACAAACTGGGGTATAAAAAACATAGGCAGGGAGGGTCTTAATGAAAAATTTGCAATATGGAAAATGTAGGATCCAGTAATCATGGAAATTGATCCATACTGGAAAGTAAAAGTCAGGATGTCTCAGCCTCTGCTGCATCAAATTTCACAATTTTTTTAAATTCGGTCCCCCCCTAACTTATGGAATGCAATACTAAATTGCTGGAGTACTCCTTCTAAGGTATTTTTGTCTATGCTTATACATGCATAAAGCTCTGAATCCTGAATCGTGCATTTTCTGCTGTGACTCATGCTATGCAGCAAAGCCATATTTATTCCCTCTTTTACTTGCGGGACACATTGTTTACGAGGAACAGTGCAGCCATGCAAGCAGAACACTGTCACACTACAATACATTTCACACTGACTGGATCATGTCCTCCTCTCTCTCATTACTCAGACCCACACTCTGTTCTCGCTGCTGGGTCTCAGTCATGCCTATGTCACCAGTATTGGAAAGCTGGTGGGTGTCGTGGCACTGAAAGAGGTAAAATCACATTTCTTCTCAATTTTTTTCTTTATCTGAATCTTTATTCACCCCTCTTGGTTTGATCCTGTAATGAGGCATGACAGCGAGCTGTGATGATCTCATGTTGTGGGCAGTTGTTCTGTCACAGGGTGCATCATGCTTTACGCTCTGATTCATGCAGTTATTCTTCCAGCCGGCCTCAACTTCAACACACGTTTCTTTGCTTTATGTCTTTCTCTTTTAACAGTTACAGAAAGCTATAGAGGGCTCAACTCGCAGCGGGGTAAGGCTTCGTCCCCCTCTAGCCAGCTTCAGAGATGCCAGCAGGAAAACCAAGAAGCACCAACCTCCCTCATCCACCCCTTCCTCCCCTACTCGGGACAGAGACCTGTGGGGGGAGGGGAGCAGGAGGGAGGGGGAGCTGGTGATGAAGGAGTCCAAGGGAGCTCCCGGGTGTGACTCTGCTCCCTCCTCCCCCGGCGGCATGGGGAGCACCAGTAGCAGCTCTGCCCCCACAAGAGGCGCTGACGGTGCTTCTCAGGAGCCGGCGTCCCCCTCTACTTCCTCCCTTACCTCACCCTCCCCTCATGCATTCAGTGGGTCACCCACCAGCCCTGTCCTCACATTATCCTCCCTACAGGAGGACGGGGAGAGCGAGGAGTCAGATGAGCCCATATAGACTGGGTTTAAGAGAAAAGACTTTTAACTTCTTCTGATTTTACTCCTTTTGCCCGGAGACAGAGCTGCTGTCTGGGTGGAGGAGTCGGGCCCACCAGCAGTCCCTAGACATTCAGCTCTCAGCGAGCAGGACAGGCTAGTGAACACAAAGCTCCTGAAACTTGTAGTACAGGATTCCTTTTTCTACTCTTTATGATAGTCTCACTTTTTCACTCTCAAAATCTCAGGTGCTTTCCTGTGTCTTTTGAACTGCAGACGGACAAACATGTTCAGTCCCACATATCACGAATGTTCAATGTCCATATCTTGGAAATGTTGAATGTAGCTGTACATCATATATCGGTGTCTGTTAATGTCATTATGTACCTTTTGATCGAAAATTAACTGTAAGCAATGAATTGTATGATAATGAAATAATATATTGATGAAGTTAATTTTTAAATTATAACTTACTTTATCAGATATTTGCTGTATAGTAAATATTCAAATCATTATTACCAGTCAATAATTAAAAAAAATAATTAATAAATATTAAAATTGTCTACTAGCTTATTTTAGTTATCTACAACAATAAAAATGACCATTAGAAGAAAAGACTACGTTAACGATTTGAACTTAATGCTAAAGTCAGCATGCTAACATGCTAGTAACATGCAGGTATAATAAAGTTTACTGCGTTAGCATGCTAACATTTGCATTAAACACAACATCTAGCTGAGGCTGATGGGAATGTGAGTTTTGCAACTAGCTGCGTTCAGACAGACCAAAAAACCCAGCCGCCTCATTCATTTGAATGGAGCCAGTCTGGCGACGCAGAGAGCATGCCCCGAAAACACAGGGTCTTTTTGCGAAAAAGTTAAACCTGACTCTAGTTTTTGAGATATTCACACTCTGGACTGTTGGAAAAAAAATGTATCCGTGTTCCAGCATCAGGCTTGAAAAGAGAATATCTCTGACCATATAAACATTTTTGTGTTGTGAAGGTCAACAGTGCGTTTCAGTCTTTGATTCTTATGTGAGCTTGAACAAATAAGCAGCTAGTCCCCACAGAGGAGACTTCTCTCTGAAAGATTTTCATTAATATTCTCCTGGCATAAAATCCCTGATAATGACTGTTGAGGAATGTGTTTGGAAAAGCACGACAGACAGGATTGCACTGCTGCCAGTTCCTTGGTGATTGCCGTTTGTATGACTAGCACCAACAAGCTGGCCAGAAACACCGGCTGTCGCAAAACATGTGTTAAGGCTCGAGAGAGAGAAAGTGGTGAACATGTGAGAATCTAATTATTTACACCCTGAAAAAGATATCCACACATAAGCACACAAAATGCCATTTGTTGGTTTGTTTATTTGCTCTTTCTCCACCAGTGGAAAAGAAGAGGAGACAGGTAAAGGAGCTGGAGAGGGTGTAGGAGGTTCTGTCGTGCAGGAAAAAGGAAGAAAAACAGGAAGAAACAGAGCTGTTGACAGAAGAGGAGAGAGAGGGCGGAACCACGCGGAAGAACCATCATGTGACAACCGTCCAACAAGCATGCATAGGTGTGAGTGTACACACTGGTATCACAAGTCAAACTGCCTCATTTCATACAAATAAATCCAATTCTATACAGACTTTTACAGAAGCCATCCAATTTTTTTAACAGCGTTTTTTTTTTTTTTTTTTTTTTTTTTTTTTTTTTTACAGCGGTTACTGTTTTTTTGCCACACATTTCCAAATCATGTCTATGTTACATGTCTGATTGCCTCAAATCCCCTTTGGTTGATGTGAAATTATTTATTTTTTTCCAGGCAGTGATTCTTCCAAAAAGACAACTTACTTTACACTGACAGACGGACATACAGACAGACACAAATATACAGAACAGATACAAAGAGAGAGAAGGAGAAAGGCAGAGGATCAGAAGCAGATTTTGAGCGTCATGCCTGCAGAAAAGTTACTGTAACTCTTGGAAGATGGCAGTAGAATTATACAAAAAGAAGAACTCAATCGCCATCCGGTCAGTTAACAAAGATGCGATCAGTAAACCTTAACATCTACATAATATATTTGGCTTTTTGTTAGTTTATTCATTCATTGAGATTTTGATAAACAAACAAAAAAAGCAAAAAATAACCCAAGAAGCAGTGTCTTTTCATCAAGTCCATTTCTTACGAACTAATATCTTTCACTCTTTTTTTAGCAAATAGTCAAACCCAAATTAGCCTCGCAGTTTATACCATCAACAAATATAAAGCAATAGTCTTTCCACCACATGATGTTTTTAAAACTGACTCATAAAGAAAAAGATACTGCTCCCAGAAGGGTTGGTACCTACATGAAATTATAGACTCCGTACAAGCTGTCACATCACTCCTCCCCACCAAGTAATTGTTCAATAAATAAATGAATATGTGTAATGTGTAAAGACATTCTGTTTGCAGTTTTGAGCCCTCATTTTCATGAGTTACTAAACAGGGATTCTTGTAGTGAAATAAAAATGATGATAGATTTGTTAATAATTGAGAGCTGCCAAACTATCCATCTCTAATCTCTTAAACATGTTTGTTTTTCTTGGTGCAAAGTGCTCAAAACCAGACCGAAACAAGACTGCTTTACAACCATGACAACTATTCTAACTTCTACTGGAAGGGATTTTAACAAGTCAGTAGAAAAATAAACATTGTCCCCAACATTGCATAAAGAAGCAATCAATAAATAAATGCATTCAAGTCAATAAACCGAATCTTAAAAGTTTCTCACACAATCATCAAAGTCAGAGGAGAAGGTACTCCCCATCAGAGAAAAACTACTCCTACTGCTCGTCTTTGTTTCCCCCACTGATAGATTCACCAGATAAAACACTCTAGTTTAAGTGATCGCTTAACACAAACATTCCTCAGTTTCATTTCAAAACTAAATTCACGCCTAAATTGTAAGCTTGAGAGCGATCCCGAAATAAAGTGGGACTGAGAGGTGTAAAAAAATAAAGAAATCATACTGTACTAGAACAGTTTTGACTGTAAGTGAGAGGCAATTTTGATATACTTATACTATTTACATCGATACGACAGAGCTGACACTGGTCTGTTGGGATGCCAGTGTTTTGTCTGCCTATTGCTGGTTACAATTTAGATATTTTGTGTGTGTGGGTGTGTGTGTGTGTGTGTGTGTGTGTGTGTGGGTGGGTGTGTGTGTGGGTGGGTGTGGGGGTGTGGGTGTGGTGGAGCCAGCAGTGAATCCATTTTCAACAGCTCCCTCCCACATGTTTGAAAGACTTATCTTTGTTTCTTAAGAAAGCATTTGACTCTTTCCCATGTGGACCGTGAGGAGACCAAAAAAAAAAAAAGTGTACTTATGTACTGCTGTCTGTCTTTCAGTACATTCAAATAGTGGTTATCATCCTCGTTTTATAGTGACTAGGTCTGTGGAGAAAAAAAAAGCAGCTCAGGGTGTGTGTTGTCAAGTGGCTCGGTTTTGGTTGTCAGAGTGGGTACTGGCTACCGTTAACAGTCTAAAGGCAACCTCTGATCTGTTGGATTGCATCAGTGCAAAAGAGATTCCCTTATACTGCTCTGTCTTTATTTTGCCGTCATGAAACTCACTGCAGGCCCACTGTGGCCCCACCTGGGATACTATGGTTCAGTGCAAAGTCTATACAGTGCTGTATAGTACAGGTACTCCATAGTGCTCTGAAGAAACATGCATACAGAGAGACTGTAGGAAGCCCACTATCTTACAGTACAATCCTTATCTGTGCAGTTTAATGAGTGCAGTCAGCAGGACAGGCCTGTCCCTGGGTTGTGCCTCGGGCATCCTGGTGCCACAACATCATAGAAGTATTTATTTTAGCCGGTAATCTGCATTTCACTGAAATGCTGACATTTTCTGAACCTAATTTTAATTACACGTGGGTACAATGTGTTTGATGCAACAGGGAAATGAATTTGATTAAACACTAATATGTTGAGTAACAGCTGTAAACAGATTAGTTCTCCCATAGGAAAACTATTATATCTTATCATACACTTATACATAGATTTGTTCTTTTTTTTTTGCTTTATTACAAAATTATTCTTATTATAATGTGTTATTATGATGGATTTTTCATTATTATTATTATAAGACAATGACAGGGTCGAATTGTTTGTCTTCATAAAAAGCATGCATGTTTTCTTTCCCTTCCTCTTCATCTCAACATGGTTTCATTTTCCTGATGAAAATTTCTCGTTCAGTTAGTGCTCTTCGTCCTTTTTTATCCTCCTCCTCTTCAGTTTCTCCATCCTCCTCTCTTCAATTACCTTTGGGATGTAAGGCTTACAAAGAAATAGGTGTCCTTTGTTGCATCAGCTTTTGTCTCTTTTGAGTCCACCTCTAAATCTGTTTCTCACCATTTTGAAGAATTCATCTCGCAACCAAAAAGTTGTGTTTTTGATACCTGAAAAGGAACAGATTAATAGATATATATTGTATTATTACGCTCATTCCTTGCTGACTCCCAGGTCAGTTTGTAATTAGGAGTCTCTTGACAAGCCAGGTACTCAGTTGGTTGCCATGGAAGTGGCTGGCCCCTGCCCCTCCTCCTCTTCCTTCTCTAGCCTCTGAATGAGGCTGGAGGTGACATCGGAGGACTTCCGCTCTGTGATTGGCTCTGCCGGCGGTTGCCCCGGACTACTGCCACCAGAGGCATCCCCTAGTTGCGTGGGCGGAGTCAACGAGGCCAACTCTGGCTCCATGCACATTGTAATCTCTTCCTCCTGATCAGGACAGACGAGACACACAGAAGGTTCAGTCAACATTACCCTTTAAACCGCAAAGTATAAGTAAGGGTCCGTACAGGTGATTTTGTAGGTTTTATCCCATTAGCTAAAGGTATGCCTTCCAAAGGTTTATAGACTGATTTCCCATCTTTCAGACAACAAGCAGTGTGAAGATCGACTGGGAAAGATTTGCTTCAAAAGGTTAATCCATCACAGTTGATATTTAGTTGACCATGATGGATATTTAATGGAAGCTTCAGCCTCCACAATATCTGAGTCAGCTGCTGAAAAGCTTGATGCGTTTCCATAAAGTTGGGGACTCACAAGAAACGGATAAAAAAAAGAACACCAATAGACAAACATCGATACTTTTTGTCGTTGTTTTAGGTCCAGACGACCTTTAGGCCAAAGCCTGATTTATGGTTCTGCATAGAATCTATGCTATAGGTACGCATATATACGAAACCTACGCCAAACCCTTCGCCGTAGCCTGACATGCACCTCCCCAGAAATATAACTTTGCATTGTGGCGATGCAGACCACAACAACTGTGATTGGTCCACTTGGCTGTGGCTTTGTAGCACATTTCCTCCTACTCATTTCGAGGTTCTCCTTCTCCGTGAACAACATGTAATAGAGGAGAGGGTTAACTTCTTGCTACAGCTTTTAGACCGTGGTCAGAAAGCACAGGGGAGACACTTTGTTTCTCCGTCTCCACCGCCGGAGTCGGTACTTGCTCCGGAGCTAATGCCCGTCACTCTCTCGCTCAACCACACACTCCCCACGCACACACACACATTATTCTCTCAAAGAGATACACTAGATTAGCGCAGACACACCAGTGCAAAAGTATAAATCCTCACAACAGCGTAGGCCACTTACGTAAGGCTACGGCGTAGGCTCTGCATAGAGCCTTTATCTCTATAAACCGACATCTGCATATGAATGCAGATTTTTTTTTTTAAATAATAAAAAGTTAAATCACTGTCAGACGATAGCCAATGGGTTCCAAGATTGCATTTTGGCCAATGTGTTCCGCCTCTTTCGCTTTCCACACGGACTGTCGTGCAGGTCAACAGTCCGTGCAACCACTCAAATGTGATTGGTCAATACTACTCGGACTACAAACATAAACCAGGAAGCTTCCGATACCTAAATATTGTCCAATTGCCTACAGATTCTGCCTTCATAAACACATATCTGTTTATAGAGATTACAATTGAGGCAACAGAGGCCTGAGATATTTTAGTCCCTAGTACGGGTCAAGCTCCAAAACCTCTGGATCCTACAAAACCCATAATGCATATCATAAGCATGTTTCATTAGACACTCCCTGCATCATAAATGCCCACTTCTTTCAAACCCAACACCCCTCGTTCGTAACACAGGCTTTCTGTTGACATCACCAGGGTTATTTTTTCGGTACTTTGGAAAGCTTCCTCCAGAGCCACAAAAGAAATTATCTGTCCAACTGTTTTAACATGCTGAGTAGATGGAAATCTGTGACGTGCCCCTTTAAAGTTCCCTGCAAGAACACCAATTAAACAGGGTTTTCAAACCAGTCCCTGTTGTTACGCAAGGTAAAGGTGACTGATTGTTCACTTAATACTGCTGAAACTAATTACTGTTTTTACATTATGGCTTAATCTAGTATTTTGTTTAATTATGTGATTGTTTAGCCTATTAACTGTGTGACAAATGCCTAGCACAATTTGTATAAGGCCCCAAACCCAGTGATATTATCTTTACAAAAATATAAACGGAAAAGCAGCAAATCCAAACATTTGACAAGCTGAAAACAGAGACTGACTAATCAATTAATCAACAAATCATTTAAGGTTCTTAACACGCAGGCATTAATTGAAACACACCCATATCCATGTCTAGATTGGAAATAAATCCGTAAAACGTATGGAATCATTTGAAAATTGATGAATATAAATGATACATAAATACAATAATAATTTTCTTTTTAAATAATTTTTTTTTTCTTTTGTTTTTATATTTATTACATGTGTAGGTAGGTGTGTATGCATGTGCGTTTATGGATATGCATTTATGTATTGTTGTGGGTGATTTGGACCTTGAGTCTGTAATAAAAGTTTGATGATGATGATACATGATTTGCATGTGTAAAAGGTCTTATACAGGGTCTTGGCACTTCACAGATCAAATATTAATTGCTGAGGATGTCATTTTATGTAATCTAACCCTATGTTCACCTCACCTTGACCTCCTCCTCCTCCTCCTCTTCCTGCTGCTCCAGTAGCGGGGAGTGTTCTGTTCCCATGTCATCTCCAGAAGGAACACAGAGGCTCGGCTCCACCATCGCCGCCACACCCATGTAGCCTCCAGCGTCCGTCTGATAGGCCTCCATCTGCCCCGTGTTCCACAGATCGACCAATGGTGGGTGAACGGGATGGACCAGGCTGTGGATGGTGCTGTTGGGCGTTGCTTGCAAAGAGTGGTTGGCACTGTGCAGCCTTTGCTCCAGCGACTAGAAACAGGGTGAGAAGGAAGAGTTAGAGGCAGAGCTGTGATCTGAGTCTATCCATGACAAACTGTCAAGTCAGAGGTGACACAGCATCAATCAGTTTGACAAAATACACAAAGCCGGCAGCCAAAAAGAAGGCAATACAGCAAACTGTTTACAGTATACCTCTGTCTGACTATGCTGGTGATCAATACTGCTTTATACGACTGGGCCTCAAACTCTGATTGTGGGTGACTCTGCTGTAAAAGATGTAAAAAGCAGTAAAAACCCCAAAATTCTCTGTTTTCCCAAAGACATGGTGTCTGACTTGGCCCAAAGAATCCTGGATATCGTGGCAGCACACCCAACTGTGAAGAACATTATACTGCATATAGAGTCACATGATGTTGTAAAGCAACAGTCTGAATTGCAGAAACGTGACTTGGATCTGCTGAACACAGTCAGCTCCCTAAACACGGAGGTGTTTATCAGTGGCCCTCTACTGCCAGTCAGAAGAGGAGCTGAGAGATTCAGCGGACTGTTGGCACTGAACACATGGCTTTCAACTGCATGTACCGTCCATTCTCTGCAGTTCATTAACAATTTTAACTTTTTCTGGGACCGCAGACATCTTTTTAAAGCAGATGGACTTTTCCTTAACAAGCCAGGAGTAAAGCTGTTCACCTCTAACCTACTTTACTTTCTGCGCCACACATCTGCTCCCTCGGCCAAGGACACGAGACAAGACGAATCTAAACAAGAGGAAGACATAACAAAGTGCGGCAGTGATCTACCACAGCCCCCACCTGAGCAAAGATTTGACCATGGAGCAAAGACGAGAAATCTCAACCCCCCTCTTCACCCGTCCAACACCTCACAAACACCCTCACCAACCCCGACGCCTTTGAGGAACCGTATACCCCGCCCATGCCATCGCTCTCTCCACTCACCTTTTCCCCTCTTTCCCCCCTGCCCCATGTTGGAGTTCGCTGACCAGATGAAGCAGCTGGTATATGCTGGAACCAAATTTACCCCCCTTCCTTCTCAAATCATTCGCCCCCCGGCATCAAACTGCCCCCGTTTTGACCCAATCACCGAAAGTAAAACGCCTGGCACCTCTGTCCCCTCAAGGATGGCAGCTAACTCCTTCTCCCCAAACTGATAAGTATGCTTGCGTACAAAATGCAGCAAGCTTTAACTGATATGTGCCAGGTCCAGGCTGCACGCCTAGTGGCACTCATGACTCTTTCCAGGACAAGCCCGGGCCCTGTGTATTAAATTCTTCCTTAATTTATGTCGTGATAGGTATTAGAAAAAGAATGGTGAATACGCTAAGTAAGAAGAAGCACCTAACTGCAAACTTAGCAAATTTAGCATCCATTCCTCGTCAGCCACAGCCTGTCCCAAAAAATGAGACAGATAATTATTTTAACACATTAACACTAGCCTTACTAAATGTCAGGTCTTTGGCAGGAAAATCATTTTTAATAAATTATTCTATTATTAAGCACAATCTTGATTTTATGTTTTTAACTGAAACCTGGTTAGACCATAATAACAGTGATGCTGTTCTCATCGAGTCAGCTCCCCCTAACTTCAGTTTTATGAGTGAAAAAAATAGAGTGAATAAGAAAGGAGATGGAGTCGCCACTGTTTAATTACTCATTCCAATGTACACAAATATCTTATGGAAATTTTGCTTCTTTTGAATATGTGGCTCTTCAGCTAAGATCCTCCCCTCGAGCTATATTTCTAAATATCTACAGGCCACCTAAATAGTGTGCAAACTTCTTCTATGTGAGTGACTTAGACATGCAACAGTAAACATGCTCACATACTAAATCTCTCTCTCTCTCACAGGGGCTACACCTCTGTGTCACACCCACAGAAGTGAGACTCCACCTGTTGTTGCTGATACTGCAGGAGCTGCTGTTGCTGGTATTGCTGGATCTGATGTATCTGCTGCAGCTGTTGTAGTTGATTCTGCTGCTGGAGAGTGTACTGCTGCTGCTGTTGCTGTGACAGAAAGTGAGCTGCTGCCTGCCCGTCATACCCATCAGTCCCCATAACGTAGGAGCCAGCAGGGGGAGACACCACGCCAGAGGGATCATTGCTGATCGGCTCCCAGGCATCAGAGGAGGAGAGGCAGTAGTGGCCCTGGGAGACGTATGTGTGAGGCCACACCTCTGCTGAGGAGTGGTGCAATATCTGATCTGGAAAAAATGGGAGGGGAAAATTAGAGGTAATGGTAGAAGTGTTGTTAACAGGAAGATGCTATGATAGATTTTTTGTCACATTTTAGTAACAAAATGCACAACAGATTGAGTCAACCTGATAATATCATCTTTATAATATCAAGAAATATAAAACCAGGGAAATCCTGCTGCTGATTGTTTGGTTTTAACTCAGAACTTGCAAGAACTAAATCCCAAACACTGGTAAAACATCTGCATTTTATTTCATCTTAAGTTGCTAAATAACCCGCCTCTAATGACCAGCAAATGAACCTTTAATTGTGTTTTGGATAATCTGATGTCAGCTGTTATCATACAATTAAGGAGAGTTGGAAGCACAGCAGACCAAATCAGTTTTGGCTTTGATCTGGCTGGTCAGAATGAGGAGGTTTGTCTGGAACTTAAGTAAAAAAATAAAAAACTTCAAAAAATCTCCACATTGGCTGAAAAAGTGTGCCAATGACAGAAGCTCTTCTAGATGAATAACAAAATATCCAAAATCATTATTTATACAGATGCTGTGTCTTGGTTTTACCTTCCAACAGTCCATGTTGGAAAATGTGAAATTAATAATGAGCTTCCCCTCGAGCCTGGAGAGAGAGGATGGAACAGTAATGTGCCTGACAAAAGTCTTGTCGCTTATCTAAGTTGTAGGAACAACAAATAATAACTTGACTTGTAGTTGATCAATTGGAATCAGAAATGGCTTATATGAAAGGCAAAGGCTTCTGGATTATGCTTATTATACCAAAATAAAGTATTGTATCATTCATTGAGTTTTATAATTGAATTAGGACAGAAATATCAGATTTGGCTTGGACAAAAGTCTTGTCGCATAAAAAATACAGTAATGTACGGTATAAATTATATTTTATTTTGAATACACAAACATGCTACAATAACATCAGAGCATATGCAAAGTCATGGTGCCTTGGGAAAAAGAAAATGAGCTTGGAGGACTACATCCATACGTCTCGGCAATGACTCAAATAACTTATTGATGAAGTCATCTGGAATAGCAAAGAAAGCAGTCTTGCAGGACTCCCAGAGTTCATCAAGATTCTTTGGTTTAATCTTCCAAGCCTTCTCCTTCATCTTATCCGAGACATGCTCATAATGTTCATGTCTGTTTACTGGGTTGGCCAATCCTGAAGCACCTTGACCTTCTTTGCTTTCAGGAATTTTGATGTGGAGGCTGAAGTATGACAAGGAGAGCCATCCTGCTGAAGAATTTGCCCTCTCTTGTGGTTTGGAATGTAATGGGCAGCAAGAATTTGTTGATACTTCAGGCTGTTGATGTTGCCATCTATTCTGCAGATCCCTCGCACACCCCCATACTGGATGTAACCCCAAACCATGATTTTTCCTCCACCAAACTTGACTGTTTTCTGGGTGAATCTTGGGTCCATGCAGGTTCCAACAGGTCTTCTGCAGTATTTGCGGCAATTGGGATGCAGTTCAATGGATGATTCATCAGAAAAATCAACCTTCTGCCACTTTTCCACTGTCCATCCTTTCACCAAGGTGTGGGCCTTTGCAAATGCAACACAATTTTTTTAGTTGTCTTCTGTTTAATGCTAGTTTATGAGCACTAATTTGGCAACGGAGACCACTGCGTGAGAGAATTCAACAAACTGTTCTTATAGATACAGCGGTTTCTGGTGGCCAGCCCAGAAAAAGGGCTGGCCCTGTACTGTCAGAGCCACAAACTGTCCTCTCAAACAGTTGTCTTACGGGGTCTGCCTGACCTGGGCTTGTCATGAACTTCACCAGTTTCTTTAAATCTTTTTCTTATCCTTTCCACTTGACGTTTGGATACATTGAAGATGTCTGCCACCTCAGCAGCAGACTTGGTCTTCAGGCTCTTGATGAGCACTTTGGTCAGGTTGCACTTCGCATGAAGGTGTGCTGGAGTTCTTTGTATACACACCCGGGAATGTGTTAATTACAGTATTTGTCACAGGTGAAGCTCTAATCTGTGATTGGTTGAATCATTTAAAGACACGACAAGACTTTTGTCCAAGCCAAATCTGACCTTTCTGTCCTAATTCAATGATAAAACTCAATAAATGATACAAGACTTTATTTTGGTATAATAAGCATAATCCAGAAGCCTTTGTCTTTCATATATGCCATTTCTGATTCCGATTGATCAACTACAAGTCAAGTTATTATTTGTTGTTCCTACAACTTAGATAAGCGACAAGACTTTTGTCAGGGGCTGTATGTTCTCATTACAGAGCAACATGACACATGCTATACTGCAATTTGCTTTTCTGCACCTACACAAACACTCATATTTGACACAGCTGTTTAATACTGCCTGGATTCAACTACCCAACCAGCTACAACAAAAAATCCTGCATGCACAGTATATTAGCAGCAATAATAGTATAATTAGACTGACAGGTTGTTTTTTTTCTGCTCCATGGTGAGTATTTTGAACTTTAAGTACATTTTGCTGATAATACTGCTTTAATATTACTTTTGATGGAGTATATCATTTACAATTACTTAAGTAACAGATCTTAATATTTCCTCCACAACTGCTGTATGATACTTTTCTTATAGTATGTTGTTAATCTCTTATAAAATACCATTTATCTTACACACACAGAGATTGCTCTGCAACACAGGCTACTTTGAAAATTTAGCTGCAGTCATATTTGTAGTTCTTTGTAGTGCTTTACCTTGACTGGTGATGCTCTCCTGGTTGATCTCGCTCAGATGAGCCACACTGCCCTGGTTTGAGCCCGACCGGCTATCTCCATCCATCGATCCCCAGGCCATGAGTGTAGCCTCTGAGATCGCAAACTGCTGTAGGATACCTGAGGACAAGCCAGGATCATTGTGAGGACCTGCATTAGATTTCATTGGCTGAATAACTGGCATAAATCCCACAAAGTGAGGTGAGGATCACATAAGATGACAGTAAACAGGCTCTATTGAGCGCCCGCCTTGTCTGTGTGTGTGTGTGCGTTTCCAACCTGCAGTGAAACGAGCCTCCTTCTCTCCGTCACTAAGGTCACTGTAGGCGTCGCTCTCCAGCCGCCGCTCCTTTTCCCGCTCCTGGGTAGTGATGCGGGGCAGGGGGATGCCTCCTGGACCCACCGTACTCATGCCCCAGTTTTGCCATTCAATCATGTGAGCAACACGACCCTGGGCCATGGCTGTGGGCTTGGTCACTCTCTCCTTCATAGTGCGGCTCACACCTGGTGGTGGAGAAGACATGAGACAGTGGAGGGAGCAGATGGAGGGAGGATGAGGATAGTGAGTGAGTGAAAAGAAAGTGAAGAAGTGAAAGAAAATATAAGTAAAAGATGAGAGGTTGATGCAGGGGTGATGAGAGGAATTGAGGGATACAGCATTTGTGGGTAGATAGAGAAGGAAGTAAAGCAGCGGGTTTGTTGTTTGGAGATAAAGTGGTGGATGGATGGACAAACAGAAAGAAAGAGGAGAGAGACATACATAAGATAGACATGTTATCATCAAGTGTGTAATTGTTGTTTGGTCATGGATGCTGTGATGGCTTATGAAACTATGGATATCCAGTAGGGTTAGACTAAACAGGTGTGGGAGGATATAACTGGACAGTCAGTGTTGTTCTCGTCAAATATGATGCTGTTCATTAAATTACATCTTTACTGTATGATTAATAATTACCATATAGGCTGACCAGAAGTGGTTAAAGTATATAATATTTATGATTATAGTTTTGTCCTATTTTATATATATTTTTCGATGATAAGAATATGAATAAACTAATACCTCTGAGATGTGAAAAAGAGAAATGGTCAATTCAAAAAAAAAAAAAAAATATATATATATATACAAAGTATGTATGTGTATATATATATGTATGTATGTATGTATATATATATATGTATGTATGTATGTATGTATATATATATGTATACATATATATGTATATATATACATACTTTGTATATATATATATACTTTGTATATATACTGTATATATATTTTTTTTATATACACAGTATATTGGCAGCTTGAACAAAGCAAATAAACCAGTTTAGAAACACACTGTCAGTCCAATCCTACTATTTACATGTCTGTAGTTTATGAACATGGATTATGAGAATAGCTAAATGATGAAGAGTTGCAGAGGTGACGTTCATGTGTTTAATGAGACTTAGCCGTCGCCCGTATGGGCTACAAGAAGGAGAGGAGGGAATGGATGTGTCTTGTCTGACAAAGGTGCATCATGGGATGGAATAAGCTAATTGGGGTGAGGTGGCTGTGTGGCATGAGTAACGAGATGTTGGCTTGTTGACATGATAGCTTTCACACCTCTGCTAAGCTGCGCTGGGTAAGCAGAAACCTGCTCGCTTTCTCCTCACTGTCAGTCTTAGAACTGGACTCATACAAACACTGCAGAACAGAAATCTTTTGAAGAAGAAATAAATGTACTGCTACCACGCTGACACCAGCTGATATCTGCATAATGGCTGTGCTCCATATTTCATGTGACCAACACATGATGACACGTACTGTAAATCCCTGGTTGTTTGATTCTCTCTGATGGTGGTGCATGGAGATGAGATTTATGAATAAATTAGAGGAATAAATTACAGGACAAATCTGTACCATACAGTGCAGCTGCTGCACTGCACTTGACTGTACTGTAAGACATTTCACTGCACTCAAATAAACTGCCCTCCACACAAAAGCTGGGTTAAACCAAAATCACTGCAATGGACTGCACTGAACACTGTTTCACGCAGCACTTTACATGGTTCAAAACATTCATACTAATACTTGTTCAGGACAACACAGTTTCACAACCACTTAACATAAAAAACTACACTTCCCACTCACTACTCACCTTTTCTTAGAGCAACAAGCTGTATGGTGATGCACTGTGTGTGTGTGTGTGTGTGTGTGTGTGTGTGTGTGTGTGTGTGTGTGTGTGTTTCAGGCTGAATTCATTCCATCAATGACTCAGGAGGAGCCATTGACGAGTGTTATAACAGTGTGGAGAGGAAGTGATACAGGGAAACCCGTTTCGGGTACCATGTTGACTCCAGCGCCCACTGAGGGCCGAGCCAACATGGGGTCAGTTTACCAGTTACAGCACAGACACACACCTGACACACCTGACAGAGAAGCATTAGCCAGAGCCCCGATGCCATAGGCATTTGAGTTCCTCTTGAGCTTTGGCAGAATTGACGTGGTGTCTTCCATAGACAGCTAGAGGGAGAGAAGAGAGACAGGGATGGAGGAGGGGAAAAAAGCGTGGAGAAAAGGATAGTATGGGAAGTGTGACAGGGCGCACAAAGACATCGAGTGTGTGTTCGAGAGGGGTGAGTGGAGAGAAGTGATGGAGATGTTGGGTTAATACAAAAGATAAAATCTGCATTACCCAAATCCTGACTCGAAGTTAACTGTGCACTCTTTTATTCTGCACCATTAAGCCATTCTGATTGTGCTCACTACCGTGCACCACTACGATAACCCGAAAGAGATCGACTGTAAGGCAGAAGTGAAGGGGGGGCGTGAGGGGGAAAGAGCTCATGGCTGAAGGGTGAGTTAAATTAAAACAGGTGAAAGAAACAAATAGATAATGGAAGAAAAGTAGTAGACCGAAGGAATGGGGTCACAACACTTACATTGATTCCTTCCCATGAAAATTCTGAACGTCCATGCTGAGGAAGAGAAATAGGAGGAGGAGAGAGGGATAGGTGAAGAAGAAGCGGGAAAGAGTAAGAGAGTGAAAGGACAGAGAGAACATTGACGTGCATGGGAGGGGAAATGGGAGAAAACGAAGAAAGGAGGGACAGAGGGGGGGATTGCACATTGGACATGCAGAGGAAGAGAAATTAAGAGAAGGGAGAGGGGAAGAAGGATTTTCCAGGGACGAGGAAGGCAAGAGTCAAAGACCGGAATGACAGGGAGAAGGGAGGGGATTAAACAGGGATCAGTATCTTTGCTTAGTTATGTATAGCAGAGTGAATATGCTACGGATGAATGAGTCTCCTCTCTGGTTACATGTGCTGCCAAAAACATGTAAAAAGCAAGCGGGAAATCGTGTGTGAGTGAGAGAGATGTCAGTGCTGTGTTGAATGGTATCTGATGCTGCAGATAGACAGGGGACTGAGGCTATCAGGAGGAGTGTGTGTGTGTGTGTGTGTGTGTGTGTGTGTGTGTGTGTGTGTGTGTGTGTGTGTGTGTGTGTGTGTGTGTGTGTGTGTGTGTGTGTGTGTGTGTGTGTGTGTGTGTGTGTGTGTGTGTGTGTGTGTGGGCAGATGCTGCCACAGCATTTCTCTCTATCTGACACTAACTAGACCGGGGACCCTGGTGGGTTAATGGCTGTGCTGAAATGTTTCCACCTTCCTGTCGATCTGCACAGACATTTGAGGATGAGCAGATATAAATGGGTAAATAAACAAAACCAGAAAAATCCTACTGGTCCCCAACATTTATCACACATAGCCATATCCCCTCCAATTGTATTTTTCTTAGAATTTAGTTAATTATTTTCCCAGCTGTGTCTCAATTTTTTCTATATTTTAACCCTGCAATGTAAACAGCAGTGGTGGAAGAAGTACTCAGAACCTTTACTTAAAGAAATAATATGACATTTTGGGAGATATGCTTGGATGACAGCACTCTCATGTTTGTACAGTAGACTATATATGAAGCTGGATGAGTAGAAAGCAACATGCACACCAATTTCTAGGCAAGCAGCAAAGACTCCAGGAAGTTTCTGAACACTGTCAAGAAAAAGTCTGGGATAAAAACCCTGTAACTAACTGTTTTCTCAGTTTTTGTACAGATAAAACAATCAAGATATAGTATGTTAACTAGTGAGCGTTAGAGGTGCTCTTAGGCAGATAATGTTATCTTTGGACAAAGCCAGGCTAGCTGTCTTCGTGCTAAGCTAAGTTAACCAGCTGCTCGCTGCAGCTTCATGTGTACTGTACAGACATGAGAGCGATATCAATCTTCTCATTTAATTCTCTGTGAGAAAGTGAGTGAGTGTATTTCCCAACATGTCAAAATATTTGAGTTTAAACATTGGTTTTGGCCTTCCTGACTTCATTCCTTCCCACCCTACAATAGGACTGGTGCATACAAATTGTACTTAAGGACTATACTTAAGAAGTAATTTAATGCTGAATGACATAATGAGGGAGTGACTACCAGGGTGGTGATCAGTGGTGACAGCATGTATCCAGATAGTTCATGTTAATCGAAATCAGCCTCTTCCCATTCTTTTCTTCTCTCCTTCTTTTACTTGTAATTCTGTGTGTGTGTGTGTGTGTGTGTGTGTGTGTGTGTGTGTGTGTGTGTGTGTGTGTGTGTGTGATCGTTTTTATGCTCTCCGTAGGACCGAAGGGGAATTCTGGGGCAATATGCATAAATAAATGATGGAATCAGTCCACAGTGCATTTAATGGTCCCCTCTCTTGTGCCCTTTCTCAGTTTTAGAGCACAGGATCTGTAAAGCAACAGGAGAGGAGAGGAGAGGTAAAAGCAGATAGTAATGGTGTGTAAGAAATTGGCGAAAGAGAGAGTGATGCCACTGCTGTTTTGCATTGAACCAGCACTAAGCAGTGACTCTGTCAGATGGACATCAAGCAACAGACGCCATAGCAACAGTAATGAGCCAACCGAACCAGCGATTGTTTTCCAGCTACGCCACCCCCATCTCATGGGGCGGGGGAGGTGTAGTGGAAGTTAAGCAACTGACAGTGACATAATATGTGCGCTACTTCACTAATCTACTATAGCAGAAGCACTGTAACCCTGAGTTACAGAGAGCTAGTGTGGTGAGCTGCTACAGCTCATCATGTAGCTGCCTGTGAAACAGCCATGTTGGTTCCTCAGGTGGAGTGGCAACAGTCCACTGTCAGAGGAAGTTAAGAGGGGTGAACCAGAGGGACTGGTGAAGACTTACCTGCTCCCCATCCTTCTGGACTGGCACACCATCTCCCGCTGAGAGCAAGGTGTAGAGAGAGAGAGAGAGAGAGAGAGAGAAGAGATGAGGAAAATTAATTTAACTCAATTCTCAATCAAATAAAAAAATGAGCCTTGCCTCCACAGAATATTCACTAACCTATCATTCATTAAGCTTTGGCTAAAGTTCAATAGGGAAGATATTTTCTCTCATGTTCTGCCTTTATTCCTTTACGGGTGAATCATCTCTGACACTTCCCTTTCCCACAAGTCAATGCATTCACAATTCAAAAGAACAGCACACACACAAACAAAACCCACACAAACATAATATCGCTCCGCTTAACAATAATTTATACTAAGCAAGCGTCATAGAATGTCTGAGTCATAATACGAATAAAAGAATAAATAAGAATAAATATTATATATAATATAAATATAACAACAACTATATACACACTCTAAAAACATAAAACATGAAACACAAATCATAAAATCAAAACACTAAAACGATAGCTTAATACGTTTTCATCATCTGGATTAGGTTCTTCAATGAAATCTAGCAGCAGGTTACCCCAAACTTTTTAAAACTCATATTTCTTAATTTATACTTATTTTTTTCACAAGGAACACAGGATAACAACTCATAAAACCACACCGATATAGAGGGGGGTTAGTTTCTTTCCAACAAATCATTACTGCTATTGCTAAAAGAGTTTTGGTGTTATTAGTAAAGGCTTTGAAGTATCTGTAATATTTTGTAAGTATATGTGTGGTCAAGGTTTTCCCAAATGAAACCAAATGAATACAGTTCCAAACATATGCATAAGATTTCCCACTGAGAGCATTAGAGCCTCTCAATTTTATACATTAGGTACATTTTTCCTGGCGAATAATCCAGTTGGTGTAAATATTAGAGATCAGTCCCTTTCAGCCCCTTTAACTCTGATTTACTAACATCACCAACCCATCGCATCTCCATCACCACCATGACCTCCAGGATGTTCAACTGAGAGTTCCCATCAACCACCTGCAGGCTTTACTCCACCACCTCCAAAGTCTAGAGTATTGACACTTAGGACCATATGGGCCTACGCTTTCTCTATCAATGGAGTCTAATCGCCAAAGTCTTTCTCTTTTTAATGAACTTCCTCTAAATGTAAATGACAGCTGCATTTCAGTTATTAATGCACTATGAAGAGTCAGTGGGAGATCATACACAAAGCCATCCACCCAGCACACTGCAGATGGGAGTCATCTGAAATAGACGCACTCTGTTGGATAAATGAACGTTATAATCCCTCCTCTTTCCTGGCTGTCCAAATCCTAATTAAAACATTAGTTTAATTAGAGAGACTGTACTGGTAATAGAGTTTAAACACAGCGTCAGTCTCTAGGTGCTTGCTCTCTGTATCAGAGGTTCTGTGTGTACAACTCTCAGAGGGCCTCACTCCTGTGTGTGTGTGTGTGTGTGTGTGTGTGTGTGTGTGTGTGTGTGTGTGTGTGTGTGTGTGTGTGTGTGTGTGTGTGTGTGTGTGTGTGTGTGTGTGTGTGTGTGTGTGTGTGCGTGCGTGCGTGTGTGCATGCGCGTTGCTGAGCCAATCACGTGTTTCACAGCTGCATTAGGCAATCATGAGCGATTCCTCAGCAGCTCTGAGAAAACCGAGAGTTGTTGGCTCTCTGAATGTCCAGTGATGTCTTTGACCCACTGACCCAGTGATTCAGAAACATCAGCTCCACTCTGTCTCTGTTGGGCTCTCAGATATTACCCTTCCCTCTGAACTCCATCCAGTCGCATCAGATCACTGCAAGGGCAGGAGACGAGGGACAGACTTCATTCCAGAAATTGACCCTCTTTACTCGCACAGGGAAGGGGGTGCCAACTACGAATCAGGACCACCTTGCTTCATTTGTACAGTTAATACAGTACTCAAACCTGGGGTCTTCTCATTTCAGTGGTCCTCTGTTGTAAAGATTGTACAAGTATCATTATAAACTATCTCTAATACATATGAGTAGATACTTCCAGGAATGATCAAGTGTTTAGTTTCCCCGTTTAGTTCGACCTAGTTTCCCTCAACCCACTTTGTGTATTCCTGCTATAGTTAGTGTTCCTTGTGTTTCCCATTATACCTCTGGAAATACACAGAAGGTACATGAAGTTCCTGTATATTAATAAATAGCTTTTGGTTGTACATTACTAGGGTAAATAGACCTTAAAGGGACACTTCCCCAATTGTATGTGTCAAAGTCAATTTCCTAGTCACAGGGTGTCCTACACAGCCTTTAAAACATCGCTCGGCTAGCTTTGTTTGGAGACTACAGTACACATTTTAAACCCAAAAATGGAGACGGCGTGGAGTTTAACGGTTTAACGCATATCCTGCCCCAGTCCCTACAAGGCAAGGCAAGGAAGCTTTATTTGTATAGCACATTTCAGCAACAAGGCAATTCAAAGTGCTTTACATAAAACAGTTAAAAATATAAAAACAGATAAAATACAAGAATAAAAGTTACAGTGCAGTATAAGAAATTAAAATTTTTTAAAGTACAACTACACTGCCAATTGTTGTTTGCCAATTGTTGTTGCCAAAAACTGTAGAAATGAAGAAACTACTTTTCATCAGGACTTGTCGTTGTTAGAGAGAGTGGACACATTTATATTCAAGTGCTATTTTCGCTAGTAAAAATGAACTCTATGTGACCTCAGAAGGATAATTCCGGCATGTTTGATTTTCGGCACTGTGGAGTGCGGTGTGAAGTGGTTACTTATGGGCTGATAACAGTTAGACAGAGAGATGTCTCATTTTCTGCCTGGGTGGGAGAGAGTGTCTCATATTTCTTTCCCATTTGGGTTAAAAATCTGTCCTGCAAACACAACTGAACATATATGCACACCCACATACATTGGGCCTACAGCAACATACAGTATAATACACAGGGACACAGAGAATGCCACTCCCTCTCTTCCTCTGTTTCTCTCCCCTCTGCATCCTTCAACCTTCTTTGGCCAATTAGTAGATTAGTCGTCACCCACCCCCCCAACATGAATCACAATATGGCTCAAGAGTTTTCTGGACTGCAGCAGTACAAACTACCACTAGGAAGCCCTCCAGCCTTTACACAGCAATGGACCAGAAAATTGTGTCTACCTTTGTAGTTGTATAATAGTGTCTGTGCCTCATATGAGATTACATCAAATCATGTGCTATTTTTGAAGTGAGCCACAAGGGTTTGGATGTCTATATCATGCTGTTATTAGTCAGAGTTGTTAGTTCTCGCAATATCTCTATAGATGATGGGTCAGTAGTCATTATCCAGGATCTCAGTGAGCCATGGCACGCTTTGTATTTCTGCACCCGGGTAGGTGATGCTCTGAAGCTTGCAGCAGCACAGTAAACAAATGCGTAATTCTGCTCCTGAGAAGGCAGACAGGATCCCTCCTTGACGAAACAGCAACAACAAAAGAGCACATGACAGTGCTCTGAGCCAGCTTTTCTTCCCCTGGCGCACTCCCTCCTCCACCGCACAAACAGTAGTGCGGCGCTCGATACCGTCCTGCGGTCATAGGGGAGCCAGGCTTAGCTCAGCCGAGGAGAAGGAGCAAGAAGGAGCGAGGAGTGAGGGAGGGCGGGGAGATGGAGGAGAAAAAAGAGGAAGCAGCGCGGCCGTGCGTAACGAACAACCAGAGATCTGCAGCGGCTGCACTGTCAACTTCAGCTCTGACTGTAGTGGCTTGACGGCTCATGCTGAAGTGGGAAACATTTGAGCGTCATCTGTCTTTTTGTACTCCCAGTGCCCTGCAGCAATAATGCCAATGAACCAGGGAAGGCTTGGCGCTTGTTTACCATGACAGCTGCAGTAAAGCTGGTTGCCACAATGGGACACCGGCTTGGATAGCAACCCTCTTGCAGCAATATGTGCAGATGTCGGGTTACTGAGCTCCAGAGTTCAGCAGGAACACAGCTGAGAACCAGAGGCCAGGTGGTTGGGAGAGTTTGGTCGAGGAAAATTGAGCTAAGTGTGTTTCTGGACATAATCCACACACACGCAGGGGTTCTGACATATACTTAAACAGGCAGTCGAGCACAGCAGGAGTTACTGCCATTAACTTGGTGAAATGGCATTCTCTCAATCTACATGTCTCTGCCACTGGCAGGCCTGACACGCCTCATTAATCTGTTTAGGCATGAATGTGGTTGCCGTCCTGTGCAGATCTCCATCACTGATACAGGGTAAATAGGTTACAGCAGTCATTGTTCCACTGACAGCATGTAGTATCTTGGCACAAGCAGCTGCAGCCCAGCATCATCAACCTGATAACTTCCATAAACATCCTAATGGCCTGCTATATATATATATATATATATATATATAACAAGGTGACATATATATATATATATATATATATATATATATATATATATATATATATATATATATATATATATATATATATATATATATATATATATATATATATATATATATATATATATATATATATATATATATATATATATAATGCATATTTAGACCTAAAACGGAAAAATCTGATTCTGTTTAGATGAAGGGAGGAAAACCTGCAGAGGCAGAGAAGAAAGTCAACCAGTTACGTGTACAGCAGACAGCACCTTCTACGCAGGAAATCTTTATTTTCTCGCTCCAAAGGATTCTTCCTGTCTTTGTAAAGATGTCCTTTTTCTTTATCAGCACTGAAGTACATAGTAGCTGCAGATAACAATGAGACAACCAGTACTGGTTTGCGCACAAATGCTTAGTCCACAAATGCACCCCCCTTCCCCCCCCCACACACACACACAAACACACAGATCAAATTGTAGAGATAAAATTCTTTCTTTCATGGCATTATGTTTCAATTTCATAACACACTCTGTGGCTGAGTCACATTGTTTACAGAAACGCCTGCCATCATGTGCCCACACGCACTCCTCTTATTTCTGATCTGCCACTTACACGTACAGGCTGAACATGATACAAGGGTAAGTACACATACACACACATATATACATTTCAATCAATTCCCCTCCCATAATGATGCAGACTTGTAACCTGGCATCCAGCGACAAGGCAAGCCATAATAGCACACAGTTGAGAATATGACACAAAGGCACTCACATAAATCTGTAGGTATGCTACATTGGAGACCTTGGGTGTATATACACACACACACCCACGCAGGTAAGGGTCATCAGGTCCCCCCTTGTCTCTGAGGCACTACATCACTGAGTCATTCACCTTGAATGTGTTCATGTGTACAAGGCTTTTCCAACCTGGACAGAAGCCAATCAATCAGCTTCAGTCTGCCAGATTTGCCAGTTTACAGGCAGACTGCAAACTGGCAAATGTGGGACATGGTATCAGTTGTTGGCCAACAGTGTGTAAAGGCATGGTGTTAGAGGGGGTGTTGGGTTTTCAATTTAATGACAGGGAATCCCTCTGTAATGCACTGGCAAAAACAGTGTGATGAGACAAAATGGTGAAGCAACAGTGGTGCCTATATTATATTCACACCCACACATACACCTACGTGCATTTAAATATAGCAGCAAAAGGCACATATAAACTTGAGGTCATTGAAAGGTCCATGCAAGAACACATACATACACATGAACATGCAAAAACACATACACTTAAGCTGGGTACTCTGAAAATAGCTACATGATACCAAAATGATAATTTTTTTCAATATCTTGAGAAACAGAAACATGATTTTCTACAAATTAACATTATTTTTCTGCAAATCCCTTTACATTTAACAAAAGAAGTCAAAGTTCTCAAATATTAAATGTTAATTTTAATGTTGTATAAACACAAGCTGCTGTACTTAACCTTAAATAGTTTAAAATGGTCAAAAATGGGATTTGAGTCAGGAACTATTAGATCAAATAACAAGCAAATAAGTTTATGAATTTGACTACATATTTGATGCCAGCTTTCAGCACCTGACACTTCTGATACTCTGTGCTACAAACACATTTTAGTCAGTACATACATACAAAACCTACATACTATTAGTGCTTATTCAATCAGTAGGCTGTGTCAGTGGTGTGGCACCTTACCAAAGCCAACTTAGATAAAGTGAAGAGAGTTCTTAGAGGCATCACAAACAGGTGAGAGTTGTCATAATGTCCCACATTCATATCTATAATTTCACCACTGCAGCCTGACCCATAGCAGTTATCTTCACACTGCACACAATGCCCTAAATTATCCCATGATTAATGATTCCGGCACTCACAGTTATAGTGTGGCCTGGTAATTGGATACAGAAAAATGCTTCTGATATGTAGCTTTTAACACAGTTATGGATAATAGCATTATCAACATTACATCTAGAAATATGATAAACATCATGGTGCAATTACTAACACTATGTTTGGCAGCGGTGAAAATGTGCTTTTAATGAAGCATACGTAAGCTGTGCACTGCACACACAAGCTGAGTCACTGACAAAAATACAGTCTGTAGTTATTTTGCAGTAGATCTCACTGCCTTTTCCTTGCTGATGAGCTGAAGAATGTGCCCCTCCCATCGACTGCTTCTCAAGGCCTTTTGCTCTCTGAAGGGGTGATGGATGCAGACATCTCACCGACTGTACATCACTGTGTGTCTTCACCTCAACCGGTTATAGTGGTGGTGAGGGGCAGCTGGGCTAAAGCAGATGTTAAAAGGGTCTGTGTAAAACATAACCCAAAATTATAAGGAATTTATTTTCAGTAGATTCAGTTGAAAGTGCTGAAGGTGAAAGTAAACTAACCCCAACCTTGGTATTTATGTCAGCCCTTCATTTTCCAACTCAGTCTGTAGTAACAGCTGCAAACCTATACCTCCAGTATGAACAACTATCCTCACTGTCTGCATTATTTTAGCGTATGGACTATAGTTTTGTTTAGTTGTTGTTTTTTTAGTTTTTTTACATCTGGGGCTTTCTGTTTAAATAACATTTAAACCGCCAGACCTTTTAATAACAAGTGATATTGAGGGTAAAGTGTTGTCCTTCAAGAGGAAAATAAAGATTTCTATTAGTATTGCTACTCCTAAAAGATGCCACTATAGTTTTTTCGGTGTCACATCCCCTATCACATCCAAAACAAAGTAAACTATGCAGTATGTACTTTTTCAACCTGCTGGGCACAGCCCTATGACACAGAGGCGAGATTTTTGCCATACTAGAGCAGTGTGTGGGTACAAACAGATATCACGGCCTGACCACGGAGCACACTCCCAGATATGATGGAGCAGGGACAGATAGTGTTACCGGAAGGCAGACAGATACATCAGGGCTACTCCCATACGTAGACAGATCCAGTCCTGTTGATCTCTGCTTGGCAGCGTGGACTGCAGTTGAGAAGGCCAATCAATAGCACACACTAAAGCCATTCTCACCCAGGATAAACACAACCTTGCCTCTAGAGTGCTGCTAATTCTGATACTTACAAGAGAATCACAGACAATACAGACAAGCTGCTTGAAAACACCTGATCGTCCTTCTCTTAAGTACTGTTTATTTTCACATTCATGTTAGATTACAGTTCACACAGCTTGGGATAACACTTTCCCTTAAGTAGATGTTCAGTCTTTACTACATGTGTCTGACAGCCTTCAGTGTACTTTGAATGTGTGCACATTCTTCTTTATCACATTTCTTCATCACTTATCCCTGATTAGAAGCTGCTATTACTGCATCAGCCTTATTGAAATCTTAAGCTTCTTTGATAACTTGTATAAAAACGAGCATCAGTATTCAGGTGGCTCACAATCAGATTAATGCGGCACCTTTCCAAAGCTTTCTGTCCTCTTCAATCACATTATTTCCAGCAGCTGGAGTGGCTGTGCTTTGTAAGGTCTCCTGTCTTGACCTGAGTGTTGACAGTGTGTCAAATACTGTAATCTGGATGGTCTGAGCTCCTGTAACCCTGTTCCTGCAGGAATTCAGTTCACACCCGCCTTACTGACTGTGTTGTGCTGTAGTACTCTTACTTCTGCACTTGCATATTCTAGATATATTTAAAATCCTCTTATTTAGTTTTAAAAAAGGGGGCGGTCCAGTCTGTAACCTGGTTTTGACATTCATGAACCCCTGAAAGGTTATGCCCTTTTCAGAGTGACATAAAATGTACCCCGAATATGATTAAGAGCCTGATGTGCTAAGTGGTTCATTAATATTTAACACCAAAGGAAGTCTGTGTTTATTTTTACCTTTGAGCGTGATTCATGCTACATACAAAGACATGCAGGACCTGACTATGCACTGCAACATATTTGAACTATATTCATCCAAACAATCCCTACCTAGTCTTTCCCCACTTAGCAGCAGTACTTACTTAACAAGTCATCTATAGGTTTATCCGGGAGGGTCCTCACCTGAAAACTCCCATCAATCCCACACACCCTCGCCTGCACGTACTTGCCCCTCCCATTCCCCCTCTCCATAGCCATCCGTCCGTCTCCCCCCTCCCTGCCAGCACTGAAATTCTTTTTCTCTGCCGCTCGTGTCTTTATCCCCCTCTATCCCTATTATTCATGCAAATAATAACAAACTGTGCAAACGCCCCTGACAACGGCATTATCCCTTGTCTCTTTTTCCTCTCTTTCTGCAAGCCATACCGCCCTATAAATAAGCACTCTCACAGCGTTTCCCTCTCCCGCCTCCCTCTCCTCTCCATCCCTCTCTGCCTCCTACTCACACACATATACATGCTGCCAAACAGCATCATAAATCAAGGGATGGGAGGAGGGAGGGAGGGGAGTAGGGAGCTGGGGGATGCAACCACACACACAGTAGTACATTTTAACACATATTGTCTCTGACATCTTGCCTGTATACTGTGTATACAGCTTCTGTGACCATACACCTTGCTCATACACTGCACTGAAAGACAAGCAAACACCTCACACACATACACACATACACACACATATAGATTAAGCCTTGTCCATACATAGTCTCCACACAAACCCCATCCTCCTCCTCATCCCCCCCCCGCCTCCCACCCAAACCCCTCTCTAGCCCGCAATGAGAGAGGGAAGAGAAGCGGGGCTTACTCAGTGTCCTGGAGCCGATGCATCCCATGGTGTATTCACAAAGGCCCTGGATACAAGCGTGGAAGTGTTACCCAGACACCGCGCATTCTCCCTCTTCTGCCTGCGACTCTCTCTTTCTCTCGGCTCTAGCTTCTTTTTCTTGCTTTCCTGTGCTCTCTCTTTTTCTCTCTCCCTCCTGCGCTTGCTCGATCACTCCCTCTCTCTCTCTCTCTCTCTCTCTCTCTCTCTCTCTCTCTCTCTCTCTCTCTCTCTCTCTCTCCCTCCCTCCCTCTCTCTCTCTCTCTCTCTCCCCTGCTCTCTCTCTCTCCGGTGCAGTGTCTTAGAAGAGATCCAGTTAGTAGCCTGAGGGAAATAGATTGGGACTAAATAAAGATGTGAGGAGGCATTATTAGCATTAGTTAAAGAGATGGTCTTCTTTTTTTAATAATAGGTAAAAAATATCACCAATATGTAACCTGTAATATTAGATATTCAACCTAATTTACCGCTGTTATTACATTAACCTAAACAATTCGAGTTATTGCGACTGACAATGACCACAGGCATTAATCTAATGAAAGTTTAACACAACAATTACATTGACTGGGTGTGAATTGGGTTGCCACTACAAGATCAATAGCACAATGCTGAAAGTGCCGAGCTGCCATTGTTGTAGATATCTCTGCACTGCCGTAATATTGTTGAGCTAAAATGGGGGATTCTCTCTGTCTCCCTCTCCTGTGTGCACTCAGCCTAACAATGCACTGCAGCGGTTTCATCTCTCTATCTCCCCCTCAATCACGCCTCCTACTCCCTCCCTCACACTGATCATTAAACAGAAATGCTGCACATACACCAATATTAGACAATCCTGAAAGAAAAAAAACAGCCAAGGGTTTTCCTTCACAGTCAAGCCGCTGCTGAGTCTCCACCTCTTTCTATGTCATCTCTCTGTATTGATCCGCCCCTCAGTCATCTCTGCACATATTTCTTGCTTTCTTCACTCTCATTCACATTCCCATACCTTCCTCTATTCCCTCTTTTTGTGTTTGATCCCCTTGCCTTCTTTCCATTCCCCCCATCCCCTCATCCCTGGAGGAACAAATGAGAGGAGTGGCTCTTTTACATCTCTCTCTCTGATTTGACTTGCATCTATATCTATATCTCTAACACTTACACCTTCCGTCTAAATCCCCCTGTCTCACTTCAGTTTCATATTAACACTTCTCTTATTTGCTTAAATCCTACC
The DNA here is from genome assembly GCF_004354835.1 of Perca flavescens. NCBI lineage: Eukaryota > Metazoa > Chordata > Actinopteri > Perciformes > Percidae > Perca > Perca flavescens. The sequence continues at coordinate 17,360,212 of NC_041336.1, read as the reverse complement.
TCCCTATGTTTCTGACTCTTCTTACTCCTCTACTTCTGTTTGGGAAGCCCCCTGCCTCTCTCTCTTTGCTGATTACAAATCCATGTGTTTGCCCAGCAAATGACACAGGAGCAGTCTGGATAGTGAAGAGATGTAGAGGATGCATGTGTGGTCACTCATGTTTTGTTGACTTCACGTACACAAAGAAGAAGACGCATAGGAAGAGAGCACGACAGATTGAAGGACAGAGAGACAAAGACATGGGCAGATGGGGGGAGTGATGGGAGAGAAATCAAAGAACAGTTGAGTCATGTGCAGGAGAGGTGTGGAGATGATGCTGCGTGCAATCAAAATTAGCCCTACAGAATGGACGGAGGAAAAAGACAACAATCTAATCACTTAGTTTAAGAATTAAATAGATACAATAAAATGCAGAGGCATGGATATGATATAGCACTAAAAGGTAAAGCCAGGCATAACAGATTATACATAATCAAGCCAATCCCTGCACTGTGGGTTTATAGCTGTGTGTTAGCTCTTTCTGTTGGTTTCCCACTGGGGCAGAGGAGATAGAGGCTATAGGCTGCTGCAGAGGTCAGCTTCACTTGGGGCTGTTGACTCACATACCCTGAAACTGGTTGGAGAAAAAAAAACTACTCTGATATGTGTAATTGCAAACTGACTATATTGTCTTTGACCCGTCTCCCTCTCTGGTCACTGTCTGGAGTCTCTATAATCCTTCAGTCAGTCTCTCTCTCATCAAGGCAGTTTGTGCCTTTTGCTAAAATCATTGGATAATTAGGTGTATCTATCCTGCTTCACCTGTCGTTCCTTGTCAACATAATTCATATTTGGCTCTTGCTTTCTTTGCACATTCTTCTGTATCAAAGCTAGAACAGAACACTTGTGACAACGTGGTGATCTACGATATGAGCTGTCAATGCGAGACAAGGTCAACCACAGAGGGAAGAAATTCTTGACACTAATCTCACTCATGATACATGGGTCATTTACAAAGATGACTGCCTCTCACTGTCTTTGTCTGCCTCTTTCCAACTCTTAGACACACACATTTCTACATGACATGCATGTACAATGACATGAAACTGCATGCAACACGTGACACAGATGACTTCTATTAGGTTCCCGTCAGCTCGCCTCTTGTTTTCTTATCCGGGGTGATGATGCTGCGCTGAATTTGAATGCAGCAGTCCCTGTTTAATATTATCTCGGGGACCCACACACACACACACCTCATTCCTGCAATCAGTGACTTTCATGTACCTGTCACTATCTATCTATCAGCCCCTGGCTGTTGTGTAGGTTGCACCTCAAGGATAACGAATAACAGCTTTACTTTGGTTTTGTTCAAGATGTTCTGTGCTGATGAACGGAAATGCCTTTTTTTAAAGTCATTCTAAAGGTTGGCCAACGATTTTTCTTTAAAAAATGACTTTAAACTGGTTAAACTCTTCTAAAAGATGCAATTTTCCTATTGTCTTTACTTAAGTTACTGCCCACTACTTTCTATATACCCTTGTCTTCATTCTGTGCTCCTAACTGCTGCTAGTGTGTGTTACTATATGCGTTAATTGGAACCACATGTTACGCATCTGCCCTCAAGCAACCACCTAGTTAGTTAGACGAGTGTGTGTGTGTGTGTGTGTGTGTGTGTGTGTGTGTGTGTGTGTGTTGAGGAGGAAACAAAGGTGTGTATCTGACAGCCAGCCTGTATTGGGTTCCACATATTTAGAAGAAGAAAAAAAATGTGTGGGGAAGGAGAAGTGAAGTGTGGGTGGGGATTCTGTTAAAAAATTGTTTGTTTTTGAGGAATAAATGGGCGTAGGAGGTGGGTGAGGACAAGGGAGCGATATAAGTGTTGTAAAAAGAGGCAGCCTCTAATAAGGTGTCCTCTAATGACTGTGCTTATGTGATTAGCTTTGTTTTAGCCAGTGGGAGATAGAGTTTATGTGTTTAATTAGTTGATGCGGGCTGGCAGTTCACCATTTCTAGCTTGAATTCTTTGCAAGTTTTATATGTGTGTGTGGGTGGTATGGAGTCTCTGTGCATGTGTGTGTGTGTTTGTGCACTCCTGTTCTTAGGCAAACCTTACGAGGAGTTCCCAACTCTCCTCTATTATTTACAATTCTCCTTACTGCTCGCCTGCAATCACCCTACATTTCCTCTCACTCCAGCCCTCCTTGTCTAGACCACCACCACTGCTGCTGCACTGTTTATCCCCAGTGATGCTTCTGCGTCCAGCTTCTCATGTGTGCATTCTCCTCAACAAGCCTATCGCTCTCTTCTAGAGTCATGTCAGTATCTACACACCCACCCTCCTGTCCTTTATCACATCTCTAGCTGATGTGGATTTGCTTGCTGTCAAGGAGTGTGAGGGAATCTTCTTCCCTCAAAGCATTTTAGTCTGGCTGTGTACGCAGCCACAGTAATGTGTATCAGTCTGACACCTGCTGGGAGAACTGTGGTACTGCAGTCTCACACTGGTTTTGAATGGGAGCCAGTTTTGACAGCTGAGAGATTTTTTCTCTGGGTGCTGAGTGAAGAGACCATGTTCTGTCTCAAGCATGCAGGTTATCATCCTGTCTAAAGTACGCTTGGAATTCCTGCTTGATGGCTTAATGTTTTTTGCTTTGTGGGCATCGCTATCTACCTTACACCTCCATTGTAGGCTACATTTTATGTTTATATGATGGGGTTTATGTTTGCTTCTTTCATCAACTTTATCTCACATCCCTAACCAATAATGATCAAAGATGTGTTTTAGATGTGGAATTGTTCTTGCACTGTACCTGGATGTGTACTAAAGTTCCAATTTCCTGGCAAACTGGGGGAAGGGCACGGAGCAGTGTGTGTTTATTTGTTTGTTCGGTGTATTTTGTTACAATTTGAAAGCCTGAAAATAAAAATATTTGTGGATGCAACATATTATATCAACAGAGGAAAAGTGGAAAGCAATACAAAGTAATAACTTCTTACTGCTCAGATAGAGCACAAATAATGTAGTAGTGAGCAATTAGTGAGCAATTAAAAACATTTACCTTTTAATTCGCCTTGCATTCAAATGGATTCCCACTTTTCCTTTGTTGAGAAAATGACCAGAGAGAGAGAGAGAGAGAGAGAGAGAAATACGGAAATGATCCAAGATCAGGATAATAACTGAGCACTGAGGCATTATGAAGCAGGTACTGACTCACATGAGCAGTGGGAGGTGGAGAGGGAAGAGTAGAAAGAAAGATGGGAAGGGAAATAAAAGGGCAGCATATGGAGTGTAGACTGAGGAATGGAGGAGAAAAGTTGTGAAAAAAAACATGCAGCATGAAACAGAGAGGGAGGGAGAAATATTGCTCTTTAAAGAGGGAGGGGGAAAAGAACTGTTCATTCCAAGGTTTGGCTGCATTCCAGGCTGTCTGGCTCTGATTCTGACGGCCTCCTGTTTTTCTTTTTTGTCTTACCTCCGGACTGACAGGACGCTGGAATGTCCCTCTCCCTGCCTGATCCAAACTTCAGTCATCATGCCACCACCCAATGTTTGCAGCTGCCTGAAAAAAAGGCAGAAGAGCATCACACATGTCATTTCAGCTTCCTTATTCCCGCCACTCCTCAGACAGAAAGCAAGTTTGTGAATTGGCTGGAATTTGGAACGGCAAACAAACGTTGACCTCTTCTTGCATGTCACCTGCCTGAGAGCCAGCAAGCAAGAATGGGGTGAACTTCTTTTTTTTTCACAGCACAACACCAGAGGTGCTGTGGAAATCTCTGAGTGGAAATTCAACACATTTTTTTGTCCCAGTGGAAGTGGGGAGAGACTGGAAACATTCCTTGCGGGACAATGGGCTATCAAAGACCCTAAAGGCCACTCCCTGTAGTTCACAGACATGAATAAGGCAGCAACAGGTTACACAACAGCTATTACAGAGGTGTGCATGGAGGAGAACTCTGCCTACAGTTTTACAACTTGAATTAAGTGCAACTCCACTGTGACTCAACCTGAATGTCATATGATGATCTGAAAGTTAACCAATTGCGGGGTGAGATGTAGTCAGAATAAAAAATGCACACTTGAAGTTCACTGGAAAAATATCAATTCTAAAATGTTAGTCTCAAATTCAGCCTTAGGCAAAGATATAAAAAAACTTTTTTTTTCATTTCCAATGCTGTTTCCCTTGTTTCATGATTATAGAACTATTTAACAAACAAATGGTTATTCTCATTATCTATTGATCTGTCAATTATTGGTGACGTCATGAAAAAAAGATGATTATTGTTGATTAACTTATCAATGAATTATTTAAGCCCAGAACAGGTAAAAGTGAGACTTGATTCAGATAAAATCTTGAATTCTTGAGTTGATTTGCATTAAGAGGTGAAATGCTCTCACTCGATTGGATTTCTCAATAATAGACACGCTATGAGAGATTTCTAGCGTTGTATAAGCAATGACTGCACCTGAAAGTGTGATAAGACTCAAAGGTTTGGGCTATATGAGTCACCAGGGTGTTTGTGTGTGTGTGTGTGTGTGTGTGTGTGTGTGTGTGTGTGTGTGTGTGTGTGGTGTGAGAGGCATAAAAGGATGTTAAGTCATAAAAGTGGTTAATGTGCAGGATGGGAGGTGTCTTTTCACACCAGGTTGAAGGTGATCACATCCTTTTTGTCAAGATGAACAGTAATATTTGTAAAAGAGCCATGAAATGGATTTATTCTCTATAATCATGCGTAGGCCTACTAATTATTACAATTTAAGTCTCTGCATGTTTACTGCCTTAGTGCAAAAGCAAATAACAATGTGGCAGCGCACCTGGCAACAGACAAAATAATGCCTTTACTGATCCTCAGCTTTGCCTGTTGAGGCAAGTGAAAGAAAGGCATAAACTGAGTCTTATTCTCCCCCCTGACAGTAAATTAAGTTTAAAAAAAGAAGCCAACAACCCAGTCCTGTTTGAACATACTTTCTTCAGCCATTGTACCTCCTTGTGTTTAAAACCCTGAGCACTTTTAGTGTCTGTATCTAATCAAGCTCTTTAGCCCCATTATCTCTCCCTCCCTCTCGCTCCCTCATTCTGACCTTACAAGGAGAGGCAACAGGGTTGATGTCATTGAATGAAGAATGCTGCAAGAATCCAGAGAGAAAAGAGAGCAAGAGGAGGAGGGGTCTGACTGGACAGTTTATGGGAGAGAGAGAGAGAGAGAGAGAGAGAGAGAGAGAGAGAGAGAGAGAGAGAGAGAGAGAGAGAGAGAGAGAGAGAGAGAGAGAGAGATGCTGTTTACATAGTAATACACAACTCCTGAGCCAAAGTAAAACGAGAGAGAACTTGTTTGGAAGAATGCTGTCATTCCTTTTCCAGACGGAAAAGCACAGGGGGAGGGTCTAATAGCTGAAAAGGGGAAGAGAGAAAGAGAAGTTGCCATTACAGTCAACTCTTACTCATCCTGGACCAAGAGAAAAAGGAGAACAAAAGGAAGAGGGGGAAGGAAAAAGGAGATACACGTTGCAGCTGCATTAACAGGGTAAGTAATTGTATTAAGAATCAGGATAACAGGGAGGAAATTGCATGTCTTACATCTTTGGGGAAAAGACTGCCACAGGTTACCTACCGTTAATAAGGTAAGGTAAGCCTTTGTCAATGCAAGTATCATCGCACAGATTTACTAATTAGGCTAGCTAACGTTACTCAATAAGAGCTGTTGTTAACACCTCAGGGAATGGCATCTTTGTGATGTGACAACTAGTGTGGCTGGCTCTGTCACATAGCAGCGTTTTAGGACATATAAAAACTCCTGCAGGCTCTGGTTGAAAGATAGCTAGCTACCTCTCATTGGGTGGTGTTCCGCTGTTTTCCTAGCTGAGTGGCCGTTTAGTGAATAAGAACGTATTGTAGGTTGCTACCACAGCTGATGGACACCGACGATAAGTAAGGAACGGGCTATGCGGAAGCTCCAACAGGAAGTCCAGTTAAATTGTTGACAGAGCTAGCTAGCTACGCAACGCAACTGTAAGCTTGTGTTTACTTCATAGACTTGCAAAAATATTAAACTTTATGGCACCACAGTTAAGAGAAACCGTCTGCTTTGCTATATGAGGTAAGACAAAAAACAGGGCGCTGTTAGCCACCGAAACCAACTGACCAAAGCTTGTAACGTTAGGAGTGGTAATTTAGGGGTGTGCGCCGCGAGTAAAGCTACGTTACCGTTGGTTTGATTTAATTGATGATAATAAGCAAAGTGAGGTTACGTTAACGTTTATCACACAATTAGTGGCTGGTCAGATTTGCAGGTGAGTGCCAGCAGTTGTCATTCAACCCGTCATTGGATTTAACGTTGATTTAACGACGCTAACCTGTAATTGGACACTAACGTTTTCGAACGTCATGTTAAGTTTAAACTAACGGCTAAGTTAACGGTTATTAACCAACATTAATGTTTCTGATTTGCTGTCTCTGTCACACGGCTAGCTAGTTTATAGCTCATAGCTTTGCGACATTTTTCACATTGTGTATATTGCTAGTAAGTGCATTATTAATTATTATGAATTAACCTAGCTGTCTGTCTTCATCTGCTGTGTTTGTGACCACTCACCCATTGCTGCCAGCTCAGCTGTCAAAGCATTGGCTAGTAGCTAGCTAGCTAAGTGTTCCTTAATGGGTAGAAATATTCTATTCTCAAGATAAATAAACTGTTTAAAATCCTTGTTGATCAGCTGGAAAATGCATCGTCCCAAAGCTGAGAAAAGTAAACCCCATGAAAAGTTGACTTTTTAGAGAAATGAACAACCACTTGATCATGACGTTCACAGTGAAGGCAAAGGTAATATGCTTTCAGGCTATTTTAGCTCTTTCATGGAAAGAATAATGTCTAATCAATAGGGTGCCAATGTGGGGGGAGCACCAAGGTAACCGTTACAGTCTGTTGAACTTATTGAATAGTGCTAATTAAATAGAAATCTGTTATCAGGTGGCCTGCTTTGCTGTTCTGTTGTGCCCATGTTGAGGAGGCTACAAGTATGGCTCTTTAAAATGTCTTCACCATTGAATGGCCTATATTCATAACCTAGTTGGGATCTTGTCATGTATGAGAGTACGCAAAGAGATCTACCACAGCTCTGTGCATGGATAAAGCATGTTGGGAGTATACATGAGACTTATGGCCATTTGAGCATAGCATTTGTACAACTTTGAGAATGTAAAAAAAAAACCTGTTATTATCAGTGTTAGTCACACAGCTGTGCTGTGCCTTGTCTCTTTTATTTGCCTTTTCATCAACTAACGTTAGATAGGAGAGGAGCCTCAACCCAAGGCCACAGTAAGCTGTGTTTAAGAATAACTTAAAGCAAGAAGGCTCTGGCTTGGGTAAGCATGAGGTTTGTGTGGTGCTTCTGTTTAAAAGGACTGGGATTATGGTCACTGACGCATAAAAATCTGTGAATGAATATGATCTGGGAGATATGGAGAAACAAATGACCAAATACATAAATGTCTATATTGCTGCGATATTGTAGGGTTGCCTTTTGGTGCTTTTAAAAAAACTGACACAATGAGATTTTAGATAAATAATCATCAGTATGTGGATATAAAGACTTAGTGGGTTATGGCAAATAACAGAACAGCTAGAACAGTCTGGTAAATTCAGAAAATTACATCCCTTTACTGTAATGCAGCCTGTAAAACGATGAAGAGACAACACTTGTGTCATGTCACGATATTACAATATCCAAAATGTAAGACGATATCTAGTCTCATATATCGATATATTGCCCAGCCCTAATATGATCTATGAATAACTGTATGCTACCCTTTATGACTGAGGAATCTTCCTTAATTGTATCTTTAATTGTAGCCTCAAGACAGGCAAGCTTTTTTTACAGCATCCCTTTGTCACAAATCACTGAATGTCTAGCTCTTTGATTTTGTTTCTCACGGTCTTGTGACTCTTCTTTGGCCTACATCATTCTACTGTACATCAGTGCAAGCAGAAACAAAGTTATTTGGGTGAGAGCTTGACACAGAGCCCATTGGCTGATGTTATTACCAGTTTTGAAATGTTGCCTGCTCAATCAGCCATCTAACTGAAGTCTGAGAGGGAGCACAACACTGGTGCTCAATGGATGTCCAATGACCTATAAGATTGGACTCAAAAGAGTTGTTTGTCCCCGCATTAGTGACCCCCGGCCTAGACACGCTTTACCAGAAACTGGGTGTGCTGTTAACATCAGAACAATAGAGAGTTTCATCAACAACACACTAGTCACTGATACAATCACTGACCAGACATGGAAGAAGTTAGTTTCTGTCAGGAAATCAGGTTCTCTTAACTGTTCGGGTAACTGCCTTTCTAAATGTAGAATTCCCTTTCTGTTTTTTATTTTCTATTTCTTGTTTTTATTTCTTTGTTTTTACTGATTTGGGAGCTTAACCTCTACCAGTGTTTACAATAAAATAAAAGGGTCTTTGGACCTTTTGTCTTTTGGTAGAAAAACTGTAACCAAGAAATGTGTTTACTGAATTTATGTGGGCACAGTGGTACTTAAAGAAAATATAATAATGTATGTGTAATAATAATGTGAAAAAATGCTGTACCTTCATAATGTAGTGTTGTTTTTTGAGAAGATTACAACAAAGAAGGCTTTAGTTCAGTAAGGCACCATGCTACAACACTTCCATATATGAGCTTTTAAAAAGAAGTAGCACAGTATATAAAACAAATTTAGTTCCTCCATAACCTCAAAGTAATGAACCACTGCTGAGTTAAACAGTTTTCCTTTTAATTGTGGTAAACTTCCCCTTAACAGCTACTGCATCAAGTAGGCTGTGCCTTCAAAGGAAAGAGGGTGTTCTTGTGAAACTTATCAACACTAGTCATGTTTCCATCAACGTATTTTTATCCACATTTTGAAGTATCACATTAGAAAATGTTGATGGAACCGGCAAAAAAAACGTCATCAAATTTACAAAAAAGCCAATTTTCTAGCCTGTAAAAGCTGTCCAGCCATGTGGAGTTGATACAAAGTTCAAAAGCTACATAGTACAGTGTGTGATTTATGCTGGGGCCCTATCTAAAGGCTACATAATGCCATCCTCCATCACAGCTGTAAAGTAGAAATGATTAAATGTAGCCTCAAGTGATGTCATTCGGTTCAAGTAGTGAGTGCGATGTAAATGAGAGGTTAAGGAAAGCACAAAAATAAGAGATAAAAATGGTTGTGGTCTGCCACAGAACACAAGTCTGTACATCAGATTGAGAGTGAGCCAGGGCTTCACACAATCACTTTATCCTTCAGCAAAGCAGCAAAGATATAAAGAAAGAGAGGCTGTTTGGAGAGAAACAAAAAACGGTGATGTCATTGAGTTGTAGTGCCAAATATGTTCCTCAGCCGAGGGTCTCTCTCATTTCAAGGATCAGGTTTCAAGATAGATTTGCAGTAGGACGTCTGGAGCTCAGCGTGGAGCTGATCTCACCGTATTAAATCCCTCAGGACCATATCAAGGACCAGATGGAACCTGACCACAAGTTATCATCACTGTTGAATAATTTAGGGGGATATAGAATATTGTCTCTCAGAAACAAGGTAGCTAGAGTAAGCACTCTAATGAAAAGACTAAATCACAGTGTATACCCACCCTTCTCAAGCACTCCTTTTAGAAAGCCATTAAAACCTGAGGGTTTTGTTTAGTGTACTTCAGACTTGCAAACCTTATTTAAAGCCAAAGGCTTTATCTTCACCGTAACCAGTCAATCTGTTTTTTCATTTTCAAGTGTCCAGTCTGTTCAACTTGAAGTAGGCCTTGATACCAGGTTAATGAGTAGCCAGCTATTTTCTAAAAGACTTTTTCCTTTTGGTTTGCTATTTTCTTTTTCCATTGGTGCAAACTGCTCTGCAAAATGTCCCTGTGTGACTGCAGAAAGTTGGCAACCAGAACACATTGGCTCTCCCTTAAAGCCCCACCATCTCCCCTTATTGATCCATGCAGCATTTTTCTGAATTATTGAAGTGGAGCTAAGATTCTATATTTTTATGTTTTTGTAACTCTACTTAAAGGACATTTGAGAGTGAATCTTGTTCCTTGACATTCAAACGTTTGACTAGATACATTTTGTCTAAAACTTACAAAAAATGTACTGTCGGACTGTTAAATGTACATGATGAAACATACTGTTACATACGTGCTGCACATAGGCTACACATATAGAGCTATCTGATTTAAAAAATGCATACACAACATGACAAATGGTGAAGTATGTCCCTGTTTACATCAGGGATTCATAATGGGATGTCTTAGACTGTCTAATGGCACAGTTGACATATCCACATGCGTAAAGGACATATATGGTTATAGTGTTCTACATTTATAAATATTGATTTAAAGGAAGCTGACCCAAAAAGCAGAAGATGAAATGTGTCACTGCTTCCTCATCAGAGAAGCTGGTGTATGTCATGAGCACCAGAGATACTTTCACAAGCTCTAAGGGTGTTTCGTCTTGTCAGAACATGAAGCGTTGCCTGACGCCTGTGTGTCCCAACAAAGTGGAATGAGGATGAAACACTTCAGCTTTCTCTGGTTAGTTTAGCTTTTACATCAATTGTTTTCAAATCTCAAGGCTATGGCTTGATCTCTTCCTGGAAAGGTTGATTCCCCAAATGCAAACACAAGTATATATAAATGGTGTAAACAACTGATCTACATTTTACTCACAATGCAAACAAAGCTTTTCTGTGGCTGTTGGAGAGATCTACATCTACTCAGCATTACATGCACAGGGGATATGTGAGTGCAACAACTTTTAAAAGGAAATGTACAGTCAATTTATCTAAAAGTAGTCCTAAAAAAGAAAGGGGGAAAAAAACATTCATTCCATTCAGTTATTTCAGTATTTGCAGTATTTGGTATTTTGGGGATCATATTTCTGTAGTGAGGAGAAAACCTTGGCAACATTAACATACTAGGGTGTTCTTTTCCCATTTCAAGGAAGAATATGGAGAGATGTTGAAGCTAACTAAAGAAAGCTGTATCAAGACGCATAAATACAACCCGCTGTTTTCCAGTCTGACTGGTTGCATACTTTTTTAAGAAGGATTGGTGTGCCTTTAGCAGACCAGCCAAAACAATAAATGGACATTTATTGAAGCACTTTTAAATTCTAGATTACTTAGAGAAAGAGATAATATTTGCATATTGTTTGTTCACTGGAAAATGTTATATCCAAATTGTCTAATTTCTTCCACCTGTGACTCATTCTCTTACAGGTTATGTGTTGTAGCTAGGGCTTACCTCGACTAAAGAAATTCTTAGTCGACTAACACTTATACGATTTTGTCGACTAATCGATTAGTTGATTTAATTGACAGAGCTGTGCGCTTTGAGAGGTGGTTAAGACTAGAAAAGCACAATATAAATGTTAATTAACCATCTGTAAAACTGAGTTTCTCCACAATTAATCCTCCAAAAGCACCACTTTAAATCTTGTGTTTACCATAAATGTGCTCAGAAGTTTCTTGGAAATAAGTAATTAAGCATGAATAAGCATAACAAATTACTAATCGACTAAGAGGTGGCAGCCCTAGTTGTAGCTGCATGACATTTATCTTTTACAACCTAAAAGCTGCATCAATAGTCCAAACACTGAAGGGTTAATCTTTGTCACAGTTGTAATCATTATTAATATTAGGTGTATGCCATTATTTCAGAGCTTCGGGGTAGAATAGTTTGTTAAACCGCAACATAGTGTGAGTTAAGACAGCCAGTGTGTGTACAGATGTGTGCCTGAGTGTATGGTTGTATGTTGGTGGAAGGGGGTCAGTAAGAACAACTGTGCTTTTGACTCAAGTTCATGTTCGGGGGCCAGTTATCTGCAGGTAAATGTGTTCAGACTTTGCGAAGAATCTCGGTAGAGACACTAAAAGTAACTTCAATATTTGTTTAACCACCAACGTGTGTGAGGTAAATATTTGAGCTCATCCTCTTTTTGACGCACCTCACATGAAAATGTTATGATAGTTGCTATCGCCCCTGTTTCACACTGGTATCCCTCCTACAAAACTTGCTTTTGTCGTGTTTTATGTCCCAGTAAACAATTGTCTCTGGCCTCTGGGAGTGCCACTCTGTCTGCTCTGTATACATGGCCTCAGGACCATGTGTTCACACACTTTTCTCTCATTCCACTGTAGACCATTTGCCAAATTCTTTGTGTTTAAAGAGTAACACTGAATTTTCAGAATGCCTAGTGGTTATTTTCTTCCTTTTTTTTTTTTTTTACTGCTATTTCACTAAATCCAGAAATAGTCAAAGTGCAAACTACATTTTAAGAGACCCTGCATGCCACAATAAACCTCCATTTTAATTAGTTTTTGTAAGACTTTAGGGGTTGAGACAGCTGTGTCCCAGTTATAAAGTACACAATAGGTATCACATTTGCATAGCATAGTGTTTCGGCAGTTGTTGATAATAAGAAGTTAGTGTTTTGTAACAACAGGAAATGTAAAACAGTGTGCATAGATTGAATCAATCAAACTGCAACTTTAGGAAGCTACTGCCAATTTAAAAGTTGGAAACTTGTCAGAGCAAAAAATAAATGAATGATTGTTTGTTTGAGTTGTTTCTGTAGCTGTCTCACCATTTTTCTCTGTTTTCCATTTTGAGAGCAACTATTCATCAACATCACTCTCTTGTATCAGAGTTAATATTTTGCTGTGCGGTGTCGGAGCTGTTGTCCATTATTGTTTCTTGTGTTCATCCTTAGATAAGTACACAAAATGGAGGACTCCAGCAGCAGCAAGCCGTTCATGATGACATCCTCTTTGAACTTCAAAGTCACCGCCCCGTCCTTCTACAACCAGCCAAAGAAGTTTGCCTCTGTAGCACCACCACGGCCCAAAAGTCTGACGCCTCCCTCGGCTCCATCACCGACACCAATAGGCACAGCTGTGATTGGTCGAGTGGGAGATCTGCCTCCGCTGCCCACTTTGCTCTGTGATGGTATTTGCATTGTTTATGCTACTTTGTGAACCTATTTTGTGACTATCTTAAGTTATATCCAGTCAGCAGCCCTCCCCTGCCCCACCCCCTGCTGCTTTTTACGCTACAGCATGCAGAACTTTACAGTATATAATAGAGCACATCAGTTGTGTGCTACTGTCGTTTTAATGGATTGTCTCGGAGACCATAGGTAACTGTACTGTAATTCCTTTCTTTGGGACATTTTAGTCACGTGTCGAGATAGTTACAGAGTCTCATACCTTTTGGGGGAATTTTACTTTTTACTTTTAGAGTTGTGCATAATTATACCACTAGTATGAATTTAACGATGTCTGAGCTGATCTAAACCATAGACAAAGTCAGACAACCTCGCCAAATTAAAGGTAACCCTGTGGAGTTTTTGACAACTAGAAGAGCTATGGAGTACTGTTTTTACGAGTAGGCCCCCATTTTGTTTGTATTACGCACATGCATGCGGACACGCGTGCACAGTATTCCAGCTGCTGGAATCACACAATTTAGGTCGACAGTTGATGGCGTTTACGTGCAAATGGGCGTAGCAATGTACCTGCAAAGGCTGTGAAGAAGAAGACAAGCCTAGCTTGAAGAAGACTAGCAAGCAAACATAAATGTAAACAGTGCAGGGTTCCTCACATCTGCTTGCTAGCAGTCTTCTTCTTTACTTCCTTTGCAGATTTTAGAATTAGATTTAAACTTTAAATCCACAGGGCACCGTAATACAGGATAACATAGATTGGGATACTGGCAGGACTTGGCTTTACCATTTGATTCATGTTCTCAATAGACATGTAGAGTAAGAAGCCAGCTAATGGTCAGCAGGTTTTATTTTTATCGTCTTGTTTGTTTTTGCTATAAACCTACTGTATGATGTGTTTTTTTAGATATATATATATATATTTTAGTTATATATATATATATATATATATATATATATATATATATATATATATATATATATATATATATATATATATATATATATATCTGATAAGTGATTGACAGTGGATGATTAATACAAACTGAGTATTAAGAAGCCGTTCTGTAACAGCTTTTAACCCTCCTCATTTCTGTCAGACTTCCCACCCCCTCCTCCTCCACTGGATGATGATTTGCCAGCCCCTCCCCCTGAATGCCAAACCACACTAAATGCCTCTGAGGCCCTCCCTCCCACCTTCCCCGCTCCACCTCCAGTGGCAGATGACCTGCCCCTCCCAGCTCCCCCTGAGGAGAGGGCCTGTCCGCCCTCCTGCCCGTCTCCCCCTCCTCCCCCACCCCCACCTCCTCTCCCTGCGTCCGGTACCAGTATTGCCAGTTCCGCTGGAAACCCACAGGTGAGTCATGATGGTATGTTCAACAAATAAGGCTTAAGTTGCTTTGCCTGTCTGCATGTATCCTCTTTTGTCTGCATGTAACTGCATTTCAGTATAATTTGATAATCAGTTAGGACACTGGAGGACATTGTTGTGGGACCATAGTGAGTCCATGGAGTGTAGGCAGGAAATACTAAGTCTTCCGAGATTTCCCCACAAATTATATTAGCATTAGTCTGGGGTAAATCACCCAGTTTCATGCGTCTAACAGGATTATTGCCCATTTATGCAACTGAAATAGTTTTGAGACATGCAACAAAAGCTTTATTGTAGAGATGTTTATTATAGGACTGCAACAATAGCAGCTGGTTTGTCAGGCTATAAAGGCATCAATGTATGGAATTAGACATTAGTAGCCACTGTGGTTTGAAAATATGGAGTACACCTCATACTTAAATCAGCAAAGAGTGTATGTTAAATGTTCCTCTGCAAACAATCCAATGACTTGCAAATTAAATAATTGAACAGTCAGTATTCTCTTTAATCCAACCAGGGAAATTAAATTAAAATATTCATTTATTTATTGTCATCATTAATCACTTCATTCTGTGTGTTTGTAGATAAAGGAACCAAATAACTCAAGTATTATTCGAACAATCAGTTGTAATTAAATGTAACCTACAGTAACATTACAGTAACAATTTTTCATCATCATCCACATTTTTATTATTGTCTCAGCCTGGCCTTATCCTCCTTTGCTTCATTGTGATCACTTTATTTGTGTAAATAAATGTACTTTTTGTGACTCTCTCCTCCTTCTGTCTTCCTCTGCCAGAGACTGGTACAGAAGCAGACTAGCTTCGACAAACAGCTTGACTCTCTAACCGATTTGCTGTCTGAGATGGAGACCAGGGGACCTTTCAACCCTAAGGTACAAAGCATGGGGGATTGGAGAATACACTAACAAACAAACAAAAGAAATTATGATATAATACGGATAAAAAGATGAGCTAAAGAACAGATGAGAGGGGAAATGTCAGCAGGCTTTGAGCCTCCCAGTAGCAAATGAGAATGAGTCAGACAGAGGGGGAAAAAAAAGAAGTTAGGTAGGTCGTGGAAATAGTTTGGAGGGATGCCAGGTTGGACTCTCTTCATCTGTTCAGGTTGAAAGCTTAATGATAAGTGAACTGCACATACAGCACACCAGACTGAAAGAGAAAACAAAAAGTGAGGTAACTGGTGATTCACACAGAGAGGAGACACTTGGAGGAAGAGAGAGAGAGATGCACACAGAATTGAGTGGAGAGCATGAGAGTGTGATGAAGCCAGAGTGTGCTGCCAGAGACCCAGTGAGAGGGCCATAAATGGAGAGTGTTTTAATCCAACTGGGAGGTACTGGATCATGGCAAAATAATGTTGGCTCAAAACTGCAAAATAAATGTCAAAAAGACGAAGCACTTCTGATAAGCTTAAATTGTGGAGCGCTTCCAATGTTTACTTTAATCAAAGTACCTCATTCAATATAATAAAAGTGTCTGCTTTCAGCATTTCAGCGTGCGATGTTAGAAACTAGATATGAACTTCTCTCTGTTGAGTAATAGTTTATAGTAAATGGAAGTTTTATGAACAAACTGAATCTGTGTATACAATAGCTTTACATTGAATTAGCATTTTTCTGTGTGCTTTGATTTAAGGCAAAATAATCTGTAGAGAGATTTTTATTGTTAATGACATTGTTTTATCCACAGTTACCGAGCCAGTATTCGTCAGCACCAGCACCCAAGCCCTCAGCTCCGCCCCCAACCGCTCCTAAACCAGCTCTCTCCTTCCTCCCCCCCCCTGAGATGGGAGATCGCCCACCTCCAGCACCCTGGGCAGAAGAACTCAAAGCCAGAACGAACCGACAAGCCAATCACAACTCTGCACCAAACTCTGCTGCTCAGCCGTTTGCTAAGGCCCCGGCTGTGGCCCCCAAGTCAGGTTTTGGAGGGAGAACGGCAACATCATCAACCTCTCTGGCACAAAAACTGAACCAGAACCTACACCAGAACACCAACCCTATCGATGTTGCACCAAAACCTTCGCCTCCCTCTGCCACCAGCTCTTTTCCTCCACCTCCCGCAGCTCCCCCTGCACCTCCTACTCCACCAAACAATATGGGGGCTCCCTCACACTCTAATAAGATAAAGAGTTCTCCCTTTGCCAGTCAGGTGAATGCAAACCAAAACCCTCCTGCTGCTGTACCTCCTCCCCAACCCAAGATGATGACCTCTTCCCCCTCTTTTAACCAACCAATGAAAACTCCTCCTGCATCAATGGTATGTTCCACTTTTATTTTACTTTACACTCTTTGCTTTGCATGTACCATATAAAGGAACAGGAAGTACAAATAATTTAGTTTATAGTCAGCAGAACAGAATTATGCATTAGTTGGACCTTCACTAACCGTGTTTTCAAAGGTAAACTGCTCAATCGTAAATAACAAAATGCTCTATAAGGTGTGTGTGTGTGTGTGTGTGTGTGTGTGTGTGTGTGTGTGTGTGTGTGTGTGTGTGTGTGTGTGTGTGTGTGTGTGTGTGTGTGTGTGTGTGTGTGTGTGTGTGTGTGTGTGTGTGTGTGTGTGTGTGTGTGTGTGTGTGTGTGTGTGTGTGTGTGTGTGTGTGTGTGTGTGTGTAGCCCTCTCCACCTGGCCCAGTTCCTATCCCAGGTGGAGGCGTTCCTCTGAATATGAGGGAAGTGGAGGAGCTGGAGAGAATGACCAAGGACTTCATTAAAGACATGGACACACACGCACCTGTCATCACCTCCCCTCCTACAGGTGCATACACGCACATATAAACAGAGGGTGGCTATAATATTTATGGTGACTAACATTGAAATGTGTTGTATGGTATTTTTTAAATGAAATGGTTTGTAATATGAGAAGCATTTTAATATTCCACACAGGAAATGAATGCAAAACATTTATAACAAATTAAACAAGTTTTCTTACAACACAAGGTTTATTTCAACTGACAGTCATATTGGACTGGTCCAACATGAATAAATAAAATAACGACCATGTCTACAGAACAGGACATGTTTTACTGGTTGTACAGTATAAAATAAATAAATAAAACACTTTTGATATAATATTGCGCAACGTGATATCACGATAAAGATATTGAGTCAATATATCATGCACCCCTAGTGTGTTGTATGAACTTTAATGTTGCAGAAAAGACTGTACAAGTTTAGAAATCACTTCTTATAATACAATACTATGCTCCTTAAATTGGAGAATGAGACTATAATTAACACAAGCAGAGCCGAATAATAAGACAGATGTAATCCTGTTTGTCTCTGCCTTCCTCTCCTCCCCTCACTTCTCTCTAACCATTTTAGAGGTTTGTGGGAAGTGTGGCGAGGCTCTGTCCCGTACCCAGCCAGCAGTCAGGGCCATGGATAAACTCTTCCACTCCAACTGCTTCTGTTGCATGAGCTGTCATCGCCCCCTGCAGGGCATGCAGTTCTATGACAGGGATGGCGCACCTCAGTGTGAGGATTGCTATATGGTGAGGATACACACATTACACCAAAAGCTCACACATAAAAGTAGTTCATTGAAACATCTTTTATTATTTTCATTGTCATTGTAGCTACAACTCACATTTTGGCAGATTTATTTGTTTCATTTCATGTTTTTAGATTTGAACTCCTATGCTGTAATGTACACAGTGCACACTTCATTCTACATACTGAACAATGTGGACACAGTAACTATACCATCTCTCTGCTCCTCCTCAGAGTTCCCTGGCAGTGTGTTCCCGATGCGGGGAGAAGATCACAGACCGCGTGCTGAAGGCAGTGGGCCAGTGTTTCCACTCCCACTGTTTCCGCTGCAGCACCTGTTCCTGCTCACTTGAGGGGGCGCCCTTCATCACTGATGACAACAACAACCCCTACTGTGTCCAGGATTACCACAGGTCGTTACTGGCTGTTGATTTCTCAGTGCTAGGGAAATATTACATCTCTAGTCATTTCTTATGAAACGTGATTAGTTTGCGATGCAATGTATGTTTCCAAACATTCAATGTGGGAACTGACTTTTACCTACCTCTGCAGGAAGCATTAGCTGTGTTGATGTGTTTTGAGGACATATCAATTTTAGCAGTGTTTGGATTTATCAATTTTTTTTTTACCCCATTTATTCTACCTATCAGGATTACTAATAAGAGCGGTGGTGCTGGAGGAAGGAGGTAGCACTTCTTCCTCACTTGATTTGGACTAATTGAAACATATTTCTTCATCTCCTGCTTATAAAAGGTTACCACATCATGCTAAACTGTGAATAATAACTATGAATCCTCACTACCACTAGTTGACAGGCCTAGAAGCAACTAATTTGATTTGGTTCCATTAAAATATATTGCTTTTGTTGTTGAATATGTGAGAATCTGCTAAGGCCATCAACTAACAGCCAGCTTTCCACACTTCAATTTCAGGCGTTTCTCCCCTCTGTGTGTGAGCTGCAATGAACCCATTATTCCAGCCCCGGGCAGCGAGGAGACAGTCAGAGTGGTGGCTCTCGACAAGAACTTCCACCTTAAGTGTTACCGTTGTGAGGTAAGACATTTAAACACAAAATTGTATCAAAATATACATCCCATAGTGTATTCAATAACCCCTAAAAAGTAACAAAATGCTAATGAATACATGTATTTGTCTTGTAGGATTGTGCTCGTCCTCTCTCCATAGAAGCAGATGAAAATGGCTGCTATCCATTGGATGGTAGGATCTTGTGTATGAAGTGCCACACCCAGCGAGCCAAAAAATCTGCGCAGTGATTGGCCGAAGCAACGTGACTCAGATTAACTATGAACCAAAATCCAAAAGCACAGGATTCATTCAGCTGCCGTTTTGCCTTTGCAGCAGGGCTTTATTCAGTGTATGTGCGCAGATGTGAGTGTGAATGTGCTGTGTGAAAAGGTATGGTTGCATGCAAATACAGTGTAGTATTCCCCCATCTTTGTTCACTTAACTTCAGTGCAGAAGTAATGTACTGCATTGAAATAAACTCCCCTCAACTTTTATTCCCAATCTCAAACTCTCCAATCTCTCATCCAGCCCTCTTTGTGTACTAGAACGTATTTTTTGTGCCAATTCTATGTTTACGCTAACGTTTTCAGCATAACTTGCACAAGAAGAGTTTGGTCAAAAGAGCAGTGTGATGAATATAAAGTTGCCTTTCTTTGTCACTCGCCTCAGTATTGTTAGTAGCAACATATACTGAGATATTTCCATCGTAAGACTTTCACTGTCTGGTCTCTTTCCTTATGAGCATTGTAACTACATCGTTGTTACTGAGACATATTGTTACCATAGGGTGAGGAGTACCAGAGGCCTCCCATTTGACCACTCTGCAGATTTCACCACTCTGGTTGGCTATTTTGTAGAGCATATCTTTCACACTTTGGCAGTTGTGCCTGCAAGCATGGCTAATTATGCTTTTTCTGACTACGTGAAGTGCTTTTTATTAGCCAATCTAATCCGACAGCATTTTAAAGTCGACTAGGGCTAAACGTTGACTGCAAAAAAAGATAAACAGTGAATGTTGCTCTTAGTTTTTTTTGTGATGTGAATTTATTAATACACAGGCATGCATTGAATTAAGTCTTGTTGCTCTCTCTTCTCTGATCATGATCTGATTTGATCATCACAGACTGTATAAGGGCAAGATTAGAACAAACAATCAGCCATTTTCTTCTCAAAAATCATTTAAAGCTGAAACTGTATTTTTAGATGCATGCTTTTTGGATGCACAAATTATGAACAAACAGGTGAGCACAGATTCCATTTCAGGGATCTCATATTTTAAAAGACAATGAGGTTATAAATGTCAGCTGCATGGCTGAAAGCAGGACCTATCATGATCGTTGCACAGTTCCATAGTGAAGTAAAATAGCCTTTTAAGTGTCACTTTGACTCTAAAGCCCCCGCACATAATCAATTTTGTATTAGTAGACACCATCTAGAAACATAATAGTAGTTTTTGATATGCATTTTCTTGGAATCTCTTACTTAAAATAATTTAATTTTTGGACCATTTTCTTTTATTAAGTATTAAGGTTGTACCAGTACTCAAATAGCCTGTCCTTACAGATAATAGATCAGTAGAGGCATTAGCTTAGAGTTTTAGTTAACAGATGTTAAAACATAGTGACCAAATATTTCGAAGCTGTTGGCAAGATTAGTAAAACAGTAACATGAGATTTAATGTTTTAACTTTAATGTTTTTTCTCTCACTATTTTTGTGTTTGAGCCCAGATTTTTGGTTTTGATCTATTTTAATGTTACAGTACATACCACTATTCTTTCCATTACTTATCTTTTGTACATAAGTCTGTTCATGTCGGTTATATACTATTTTATTCTTATCATACTGTACTGTTTCATTGATAAATGCTTACAATTATTTGGCTTAATTTTGAACCTGGAGATGTGCCTTCTCCACTGTTGTTCCTTTTGAATGGAGCCTGGTTTGCAGCTACAGAAATTCTTTCCACAATACATAAAATAAAACTGTAGTTAATTGTGATTGCATCGAGCTTGGTGCAGTACACCTCCGGAATGACTAACATGCCAATAGTTATTTAGCATTGCATGCTATCTGTGAAGGTGGTGGTGGTGGTGGTGGTGGCATTTCTTCTAGTATTATGTCTATTGTTTGCACCAACTACTCTACCCTGCCTTTGTCATCACTATGGGTTAGTATATGTATGATGATGCCTTCACAGTTGCATTTATCTGGCGTTTTGTTGTATTATGTCCTATTGTATTACATGTGGATGCCTTTTTTCCATATAACGTTTTTATAAATTCCTGTTTTAATACGTGTGAATGTGTATATGTTACATTATTTAGCCCCACCCCTCCCCCCCTTTGGCTGTATCAAATGATGAACAAATAAAATGCTAAATACCAAAATGTTTTTGTCTCATTTCTTGACTGTCAACTGTAAAATTTTATAGTTCTGAACACCTACAATACATAGTGTATGCTGTATAAGTAACCCCCAAAATGTTTCACACAGTTAACAGTTTGTCATTTGTTTTTGCCACCACATTCTCTCTCTGGTTGGCCTCCATGTGACAGCCATGAAATGTGTTTTCTCCCAGACTCTCAATGATGTGCTACACCTTCCGGACACCAAACTGCTCTATCAGTTGTCAACAGCCATATCTTGCACTGATAATGACGACAGCGAACATGTGTGCGTGTGCGTCTGCGATGGTTTACTTTCCAGGAAGTGCTTGCCCTCATTCAATGTGATGTACAGTAACAATGTATAGGCAATAGGAATTTGTTGGCCTCAATTTACCAGCCAAAGCCTTGTGTTTTCAAACCTTTAACCCTGCAGACAGGAGGAATTAAAAATAAAAAATCCATGTTTAATTTCTCCTGGGTTCACAAATCACATTAACAGCCCCATGCATGCCTTAGAGCTGTTCTGGAAAGGAGAGTAAGACGTAGCCTGCAGAGTTTTTTTTTTATCAGCGCGTCAGATTAGAGAAGTGAGTGATGGAGAGAGATAGAGGGCTGAGATGACAGCTGTTTGACAAATGTATAAGACAGGATGCAACACGCAGGAGAAACAGATCAAGACATCCATATACTAAGAATGAGTGAAACTCCAATAGAGCTTGAGGTAGGATCTTTCCAAAAAAAGTAAAAGTTGACCATGTTGTTATAAGTTTTGTTTATTTATATATATTTTTTTATGTCCAAATGGTTGTGAAGGCTTGCGTGTTTTTTAATTGCTGGAAACTGGAGCTGAGCCATATATGTTCCTGGAAAATATTATTTAAATGATGTGGTCTGGAGAGATCTGCAATGCGCTCAAATTGTTTTGCTAATGTTTGTGTTGCCACATACAAGCTGATATTGGGGGGTTTTTTTATCCGCATTTTCTGGTAACTTTGCAAAACGTGTACATAGACAAGCTGCTGTCCAGTGCCAGTGATATTAACATGCCGTAGGATTATACCAAACTGAAGTCAGTGGAGTTGTCTAAGTATATAGTGAAATTTTAAAACTGGAACTTGGAAATCAGTAGTCAGAACAGAAACTCCTGTGTTGGTGTTGTTGGAAATATTCAGAGGCCGCTAAGCGTTGTGTGGAAATGAAATGACTCCAGCTGTGATCAGATGTAAAGAATGGATGTGTTTTGGGGAGAGGTGTGGAGATGGTCAGGGGTTTCTGGGATACCAGAAATCACTGGTGAGTCTTGTGGAGATGTTGTGGGCCCCAGTTCAGTAAAAAAAACAACAACATACATTTCCAAAAATATGATTGTGTCTCTGTTGACTCATTCTTGTTTCACTTCCTCACTTCCAACCCCAGCTATCAGTCCAGCCATCGTCACAGCCAGAATCGGAGAGGGAGCTACGGCCTCCGCCTCTGTTTCAGCTGCCCTTCCCCACCCAAGATCCCTCCAACATCTATCAACAAACCCAGCTCCAGCCTGAGCTACAGCTATCACAGAACCAAGCAAAGCCAGTGTGGATAAATCATCGAAGGCTGTTTCTCCTCTTTTTGGGGGTTTTCTTATGTGCTGCCATTCCGCTACTTATTTGCTATATGCATCATATTCTTCAAAATAGGAGCAATAACCAGAAAGACAAAGGTGGGCCTCCAGAGAAACACAACATAATTACCCTATTAATTCAGAATTTGCCATTTTGTCTGACTCTTTTTTCACTCTTTCCTGTAGTGACTCCATGTCTCTCCCCAGCCTGTCAGTGGGCCTCGGCCCATCTGTCCATGTCTGCTGATCCCTTCACGCAGCCCTGTGATTACTTCTTGTTCACATGTGGATCCGGCAGACTTTCACTAGACAGTGGGGGGAGGCAAAGAGGTCAGGGCATCCCTGGACATCCACAGAACCAGAGGGAAAAGGCAGTGTGGCTAGAGAGGAGAGGACAGAGTAAAGAGAAAGAAGACGGAGAGAGGAGAGAGGAAAAAATACTGGATAGAAAAACTGTGCTGCTGCAGTATCTTAGGGAGATCTTGGGTACTTGTCTGCAACCAAACTGTCCTCTAATGTGAACCACTCTGCATTTTATTGCTTTATTCAATCATATGTCTGTATGAGAGAGTATGTTATATTAATGTATTGTCTTGTTCTGTTTGTCAGAATCAAATGACAGACCGGGTAGTACAGCAGTGCAGAAGGCCAAAGGATTTTACTATTCCTGTTTGGACACCAAATCCATAGAGACGGCTGGAGCAGAACCCTTCCTTTCACTCATCCAGAAAGTGAGATCATTATATGCCCTTGAAATTGGGGCCATTGGCTGATGAATCCCAAAAGAAAGGCCGTCAAATGCAATGTTCCCATATCCCCTTTCTTTAAAGGTTAGGGGGAATAATGTGTCCATTATTCGTTGCATCTCAGGCAACACAAGCCACAAAGAAATTATGCATCTTACCACCAATATGGCAGGATTTTTAGCCATGCTAGCGGCATGTCTGTAGCACTACTGCCCAAGCAATATATACCTCATCTTATGTCTCATGCATGCCATATATAATGATTGTATCTGATCTCTGTCTCTTCTATCTTATGTCTCTGTGTATGCAGCTGGGAGGTTGGGCAGTATCAGGCCAGTGGCATCAGACTGATTTCAACTCCACCTTGAGCCTGCTCATGAGAGACTACGCCACCTTTCCATTCTTCAACCTCTATGTGGGTAAAGACCCAAATGAAATTGCCCGCGGGATAATCAAAAGATACATACAGGCCAGTATCCATTTAATAATTTGTCCTTACATGCTGGTAGGAGAACTGCCATAGCAAAGTAGGCTTATTGCTGTAACTCAAGTCTCCTCTCTGCCAACAGATTGATCAGCCAGATCTGTTGATCCCGATTGAATGGAACAGAAAGACGCTGAAGTCTCAAGCTAAAACTCAGGTTGATGACTTTGCCAGACCACTCTTGATTCAAGAAATGTATTTTATTGAATAAATAATGTTAGTCCATCCCACTAATGCATTCCTTTATCATTCTCCGGTCTCTTTTCATCCAGACACTACGTCCCTTCTTGGCATCATGTCAGAGATACCTGGCACTATTGGGGGCCCTGCCCAGCAGCAGCATGTTCCACGTGGGCAACTTTATGTCTCTGTCCTCTGAGCTCGCTGTGGCTGCTGCACCCCTGGACTATCGCCTGTCGAAAGGGCAGCTCTATCAGCGCATGACCATCAAAGAGCTACAGGTACAGGAGAAGGGCTGTATGTCGCTATACACACATACTGTGTCTGAATCCAATCCAACAATTGATTTTCGTTATGTAAATATGCCAACAGAGCCAGGCCCCTGCCATTGATTGGCTGGGCTGTCTGCAGGCCGCTTTCCATCAACTGCCTCTCATCGAAGATGATCACGTCCTTCTGCATAACTTACCCTACATTGTGCAAATGTCCCGAATCATTGGCAAATGGCTGAACAAGCACGAGCTGAACACCAGGTACTATAAGTGACACAAAACATCCCACAATCAAACATACACTTTTCTGTTTTTCTTTCGTGACCTTGTGCTGCCTCATTTGAATCCACTCAGCGGCCCCATTCATACTTACATGGTCCTTAATCTGCTGCACACCTTGATACCTGCTCTAGACTCCAGGTTTTCTGAAACGGAGAAGAATTTGTCTGTGGCTCTAGGTTACACTGAAGAGGTGAGTCACCACTGACATAGTCCTTTAAAAAAAACACCTGTGAGTTGGTTTGCTGAGTCACATCTTCATTATGGGCTTCTTCACCAGGTAGCCCCTCGCTGGAAACACTGTGTGTTAGAGACTGAGAGAGGATTTGACTCAGTTCTTACACACCTTCTCAGTGAAAGGACAGCACACAGAGACGTGAGTAGCGATTATCGGCAGTTGGGACATAATGAATTAAGCAGCAACTGAATTGCAAGGCTGATGTTTATTTAAGATCTTAATGTTCAACAGGCAGAGGAGATTATTCAAAATATATTTTCCTCCTTCAAGTCCAAATTACATGAACTCAAGTGGAAAGATCAGAAGTCTCTCCAGTTTGTGATGAAAAAGGTAACAAGTGAAGCAGGAGATGTTATTGTACTTCTTTAAACTGCATTTTGTTGGTGTTTTGATATCAATAAAGGTATGTCTTCCTACAGGTTCAGTCTTTAATTCCAAGACTTTGGACTACAAAACAGATCTTGAGTGAGGCCGAGCTTGACCTGCTATTTTCCAAGGTACATTATAGACCTCTACTGGCTCTAACACATTAGGTGTAACAACAATATTTTCCTCTTTATTTGATGTCATTCCCAGTTACCCTTATTTTCACCTAAACTTACATAACACAACTTTGTCTAATCCAATTTTTATTGTACGTATCTATTGTGCAACTCAATGGGGAAAAAAACTAACAGTAATCAGTTGATTCCAGGTGACAGTCAGCTATGGCACACATAGCTTCTTCTCCAACTACGTCCAGCTACTGTCCTTGTGGCAAAAGAGACTCCGTCAACTCTTGACTGAGCAGACTGAGGAGGCTGATATGTAAGTGTCTGCCTCTATTCTTAAAGTTGATATGAATGTTTTAAGCATGTAATTAATCTTTTCTCGTTTCTTTAGTCTGTCTGTCAAACCATTTATCCTGGGTGATGAGCTCCTCTTTCCCATGGGAATGTTTATCCCTCCTCTCTTCCATCCTTCCTATCCTAGGTAAAGTGTACACAGATTTTACTATTAAATGGTTTTCATATACTGTAAGATATAACACTGATTGTTGTACATTTTAGTACACACTGTTTTCTTTCTTAACAGGGCAATGAATTATGGTGTAATAGGTTTCCTTATCGCCAAAGATATCCTCCACCTGATTCTGCCTGACAGTAAGAGAAGCTCACATTTGTCATGTTTGGGACACACACACACACACACACACACACACACACACACACACAATTACCTTAATAATAACCCTCCACTTAAAGATGGTTTGATGCAGTATCATATCAATCTCTCTGTTGTGTTGTAGTTTACTCTCAAAGTGAGACGGTGCATGCTGTTGGGGAATGTGTGTGGGCTCACTACCTCACTGTGACAGAAAAAGCAGGCCGAGGTGGGGCGTTTTCTCTCTCAGCGGCACAGCAGCAGGAGGTGTGGGTGCAGTATTCCGCGCTGCAG
Organism: Perca flavescens; assembly: GCF_004354835.1. Lineage (NCBI taxonomy): Eukaryota > Metazoa > Chordata > Actinopteri > Perciformes > Percidae > Perca > Perca flavescens. The sequence continues at coordinate 17,333,714 of NC_041336.1, read as the reverse complement.
ATAGCATTGCAGGTGAGCAGCCATCTTCAGGTGTTTGCTTCTGTGTGTACAACAACACTGAGCTCATACATCCACATTTTTTCCTCAGGCTTATCATCAGAGTCTGAAGAAACATCCAAGTGACACTTCCATCTCAGGACTATCACTCACTCGTCTGTTTCTCACATCTTTTTCTCAGGTACTGTGCTTCTATTATTAGCTTACAATTTTCATCTCCTTTCCTCTCAACTATTGATCGCATGACTTTTATTATGTTCCTTTTCTAGGTTAACTGTGACTCAGACCCATACCATGAATTCATGCCCTTGGAGCCCTCCTTCTTGATTACAGTGATTTGTGCCAAATCTGACCTGTGTCCTACAAGCCTGCAGTGCCCCAGTAAAACCCAGCAGCATTCATTACAAACATGCTGAGTACATTCTCAAGACCTGCACTCGTATTTTTGTTGTTATTTATTAATATGGATTGTCTGGCATTACTATCCACTTGGTGCTGTAGAAATTAAGCGCACTGTGGATGTTTACAAATTGTTGTTACAAAGATAGTTTATTTATTATAACATACATTAATTGTGAGAGTACACTGACACTTTGTACAGTAGTGTGCTAGTTGTTAAGATGTTTGGATTTCCATAGACTGCACAAGCTGTTACATATTCATGTAAATAAAATAAACATAAGAAAAACCGTTTTCACCTCACGTCACAGATCCACTTCATCACACATGCTGCCATGGTAAAAAAAAACGATTCGTTTTAAATGAGCTCCTAGGTGATGGAGACAATCATCTCCAACAGCAACTAAATAATTATTTTTGAAAAACAAACAAAAATCACAAACTTACCATTTGAAAATCAGGTCATGTAGCTAGCTAGCTAGTGCCTGTCAAACTTTCCAACAATCAGCTGGGGAGTTTTTTTGTTTGGTTTTCTTTCTGAAAATATGAAATAGGCTAACAGCAAAAATGCGGAGGAAAGCCACAGCCAAGGGCGCAAAGGGAAATGCCAATACCAACATTAAAGCAAGAGAAAATACACAGCTAAAGGTAATAAAACAAATAGGACGACCTACCAAAACTCCGACTGGGAAAGGCCTGGGAAAAGCAGGAGCTAAGCGTTTGGGCCGACTTCTAAAACGAGCCATCCAGGACCCGGAGGAGTCCAACGTGAAGGGAAAAGTGTCTCTGCCAAGTGAGTAACCGCTACCATCATTTTAGCTACCAGTTAGCTAACTTTAGCAACACGTTATTTGTATTTAAACTTGAGAGCCTTCCAAGTTGAAAGTTTTGGCAAATTTTAGCTAGTCTGTTTGTTAATATGTTAACTTGCTCCAGCCAACATGTAACGTTAGCTTGGAGAGAAACAAAACGGGGGGTGTTCTCGACCACCAGTCCATTGGCAAATTGACGGTTAGGGTGTTGTATCGAACTCGGTTTCTGTGAATGTTACCTAACGTTACCTGGGATTTTTTAATCAAGAAAAATAAAAAGAATTAAGAAAAATACAGTGAAATATATATCTAAATTAAAATATGGTACTGTGTTAAATACAGAGGACATGACCTCAGTTTCCTCAATGATAGCCCTAACTGATAGGCTTTAATAGAAATGCACTATAATACAATTTATAAGATAATTAATTTATATTCATCCTATCAGAAAAGGTTATGATTTGAATTGGGTCCTTGGAACAAGATACGCACTCTGTTTTATTACATCATTGCTTTAATTTAGTTTATTTTTTCACGTCACACAGCTTTTTCTTTTCTTTATTGATCTTTCAGAGACTCCCGTTCGCCTATTCAAGCATCAGATTCAAACGGAGGCTGAGAATGCACCCAAGACAAACACTGCAAAGTCGGCCTCGCCTCATGTCCCCCAGCTCATCCTCAATGTTGTTTCCCAGTGCAAACACCGAGGCGGCATCTCCATGGCAGAGCTCAAGCAGACGCTGGCTGCTGGAGGCTACAATGTCACCAAGAACAACAGGCGGGTGAACGCGGCGACTCAAAGGCTGGTTAACAATGACAAACTTGTACGAACTACAAGGAATGTAACATTCAGACTCAACAATGAGGTAAAAGAACTTTTGCCTATATATAATGTGGTAACTTGTTTTCCCAGAAAGGGTTTAGTTAACAGGACATACAACACTGAATGACTAACAGTAAGGCAGAAATGTTTTGCTGCAATGCTCTGTACATGTTATACATATAGTTTATTGGGCCAAAAGCAGAACATACAGGAAAGTTTCTATCCATAGAGAGCAGCAGCACTTTTTTCTTCCCCATGTGATGCAGTGTTGACCTTTACACGTCAATGCACAAGTTAGAGACAGCATGTTTGAGTTATTACTTTGTAGTTTTTACAAAAGTTACTAGTTATTTTTAATCCTTTTTTTTTTTTCTACAAAAATCAGAAAAAGCAAGGAAGGACAAGTAGTGTGATATCCCCACAACTAAAAGGAGTTCTGAAGAAGAGCAAAACAAAATCCACCAAATCCAAAACACAAGCAGAAAAGTCACAGAGACAAGCCAGAAAGACTCCCAAACCAAAAGGCAAGACTCGTAAGCCAGCAGCCAAATCACCAAAACCAAAAGGCAAGACACCCAAAGCGAGAAGAAAATCACCAAAGCCAACAGGGAAGAAAAGCAGATCTGCAACGAACTGCGTGGCACGGGTTCGAAAGGCACCAAGGAAGGCTCAAAGGGCTCAGAGACGTCGACCAAAGCTAAACCGGCCTCCGTGTAAATCTTCCCGGAAAAGCCAGCAACCAAGGCCAAGACTAAAAACACAGCGACGTCGGGTTACCGGGATAAGAGCTTACTACTATTAGCATTTAGAGTAATTAATGGTGAGCAGTAATAAACTCAAACCTTTCTAGCAACCTGAAATTGTGGTTTTTCTTTTGATGCATCTGCAGAGTTGAACATTTATTTTCTAATGTCTTATTTTTTATATTCAATTTAGGCTCCATGTTCTCAGGGTAATCCATGTATTTATAATCTTGGAATATTTTGAATCTGCTATGTATTTCACTCTTCTCAGTCTAAATGAAAGAAAACCACTTATCATTTAGTCAAATATTTTAATGTAACTGTACTGATTCATAATCCAAAACTCAGTAATTGGTGCAATTGATAAATTGTATAAAAAAAGCCATGCTTCTACATGAAAAGGAAACACTGGGTACAGAAACCTATGTAGATTCCACATGGTGGCCAAACACCATCATACAAGTATACACATACAGTGTATAACGGGATACATGTCTGTAGTCCACACAGCATCACTGGTGAAATGGACATCCTAGTCCATTAAAAAAAGTCCATGTACTCTTCTGTCTCTGCCAGGTGTACAGCAGTAGTTTATTGACTGTCACACGACACCCCACACTTCCTCGAAAGCAGAGCACATCTTGGCACAGGTCAGTGCCGCAGAGAGGGGGTAGTTACTGATGGACACCGTCTTCTCTGTGTAGTCCACATTCACCTAAAAAAAAGACAAAGGGATAAGTAACACAGATATTTGATGCTTAAAGCATTGAATCCGCTAACATCTAAAGCCATTTCTCACCGCTCCATGTGCAAATGCTCCAACCACCACTGCAGCTGGTCCCTCTGGCACCAAAGACCGAGGACAGACAGCCTCTCCAGTAGCAGAGAAGGAGGTGGATATGCGGGGGCAGCCTGGAGGCAGGTGGTCAGACACTGGGTTTTTAATCATCCTCAGAAGCTTCTGAGGACCATCAGCAGCCCTGACACTCAGCTTGTGCAGCAGCTGAACTAAAATACAAGAGAAGAAAAAAAAAATAGGGGGTGTAAGACTGGCTGCTTTGTACTTTGCCTACACAAAGATAAAAGTAAAACATCTAGTTTATACACAGAAAGCATTTAAAGTTCTTAGTTTACCCATAAGGCCACAGAAGCGAGTGAAGGTTCTTGGGATGCGGGTCTGTGGGTTGATCTCTATTAAGGCATTTTTCTCTGTGTGGATGTAAACCTGCAAAAGGCCTGCCCTGTTCAGTGGACTGTCCATCAACATGAGCAGACACTGGTAAAAGGAAATAAGATATTTAAGTTAAAAATGATTCAACTTTATTAAAAAAAAGAAAAAAAAACACATAAAAGATACAATATAATAAGCAGATACACCAGTTTCTTTGTAGCTCATGCTTGAGGTATTAGTATTTTCTTTTAACATGACTACTACTACTACTACTATTACTATTATTATTAATAGTTTCATCCAGTGAAAAATAGGGGGGGGGGGATCCTATACGCAGCAGAAAAAGTCTGCAACATTGTTTTAGCCTGTGGGGTTCTGCACAACATCTCGCAGGAAAACTGTGATGGAGCCAGATGACCCGATGCCCAGAGAGCAGCGTCCAGCACAGCCCCAACTGGGGGCTATACCAAGGAGACAGGTTATTATTCCTCGCTTTTAAAAAGGTATAGTGTTATGTTTGGCAATGATATTCAATATAGGAAACATGACGATGCACACTATTTTTATTTACTCTTCAGGTTTTCGTTTCTCTTTTAAGTGAACGATTTATTTCTGCCATTGAGTTATTTCGGCTTGTTTTTCCAGCCCCTCTGCTGTCAGAAGACCGGGTCGGGGTGGTGGTCCAGCACGGGGGGCGGAGGATACGCACTTTCTCTCAGCTGTTGACTCGTTCTGACTCATGAAAAAAAACGAGTAAAATAAAAGACACTGCATAAACTCTGCTACCGTGTGTTTATTTAAATACAGGTACACCTACATGTAGGCCTAAGATATTGCAATAGAAGCCTGTATATTACTATTAGGACTATAGAAAATGTGTTAAGGATGTATTAAATAGGCTAAACTTCAGCTGGAGTCCGATTTACTACGGCAACACTGTTGACCGCATCAGTGAGCTCTTTTCATCCCGCATTCTTTCTACAGCCTGTAATACCAGTTTTCAGGCTGCCAAAAAGTACACACGTTAGTGCAAATGAACCGGAGATATCAGGGTTTCAATCTCCACCTCTGAAAAGAGCCGCTTCTCAGCCGGATTACGTCTTGCCATGTCGTACATTGTGCAATGTCTGACATACAGTATAAGCCCATACTTATTTCTATGTATATGCTGATACCCAAATATCTGATGAGCAGAGTCTGCACACAATTCCTGCACTTTTTGGGGTTGTACCCACAAGGTCAAAATCATTAAGTCTTTTTGGACAAAAGCCTCAGCTAAATACATGCTGTGGTGGAATTTCCCGAAACACCATGTTTTGGTAAGATGAGACAAAGGGAAAGCTTAGACTACTTTGGGTCATTCATAGGTCAAGGGACGAGAATATTCAGCCAGTTTCTAATAACCAAACCTTTTCATGTATGAATATGTTTGTCTACAGAGTCAGGGAGTCTAGACAGCTGCATGATTAGAGAATGTTTTCTTTCAGGACGGTCTCCTTTTGGAAGTCAGTGGAAACAGTGAAAGGGGCCTGCCACAGTTTCTCATGCATCTCAGAACTAGGCTTAAGGTGACCATCTTTTGTTTTGGCGCCATCGATATCTTGGCATAACACAAACTTGGCAGCTTGGTCTAGAGACACAGAGTTGAGGAAAACACTGCAGAATAGCACATCGTGGTTAAACTGTACTGTCTACCTTAATCTCCTCAATTGAGATCAATAAATGCTTGTGTGTAAAACATCAAAGTCTCCAGAACCTTCATGTATCCAGAAGTTAAGCTGCTACTGAGTTTTACATTACATATGTAATGTAGAATCAGCCATGATTAAATAAACCAATCATGCGCTTCATTTTTACGTTACATAAATGTGACTATAGGTCATCATCATGACAGACATTATTGAAGAATACAGTTGTACATACTATTCTAAATGAGTGCTTACTTGATGTGTGATGTCTGGTCTTATATGTCCCGGATTCCTTCCACTTTTGACGATCATATTTTTGTGTTGGTCACAGTTTAACAGCTCAAAGGTTTTTCCGACCTGGGAAATACAAAACATGCACTTATTGTATTAGTTAGCCCCAATTTTAAAGGTATGGTCACTTATGTCACTTCCACTCGTAGCAGGTAGGGCTGCATCACAACAGCACACAAACACGACCCTGAGGCTTTACCTTCACTGTTTCTAACGATGCTCCCTCCAGAATAACAACCAGTCTCCTCTCTGCCATACGGTCGTGCAGGCTGCGGAGATGTTTGGCTGGTTTTGGTTCATATTCGTCCAAATGTTCAAGACCACGCTTCTTCTCATTAGGAGCCGCCATGATTCCTTCAGCTGGACTGTCGCGGAATGTGTGCGTCACGGCGGAAGTGCGCATTCACGAGTGGGTGCCTAATAACTATAGACAGTATATAAATAAGTGTCTACTTTCGCTATCTAACGTTAAATTGCCACACTGCTAAGTGATAACTTTTGGTTAATATCTGGCTTTACTAACGAAAACATAGTGGAAGAGTTAGATGGATGGGAAACTAGTTAATTTATTGTTAATTTACCGTTTTTGTTTCTTGACTATTGGCCAGATGGGATGATGGCGAAAAAAGCTTCGCGGCTGGTCAAAACCATATACTATAAATATATACAGTCTATGGTCAAAACCCAAACCGTAGACTGGTCAAAACAACCTTTGGTCAAAATCCTCAACACTCTTCAGCATGGGCCAATCCTAGCGCTTGAATGCAACGCAGTGCGTGTCTTGCTTTACTTCACTTGTATGCGCCGGATGCTCTTCCACAACGTGTTGAAGTAATCTCACGTGTGGGTTTTTCATCGTACACCGTACAATCAGAAGTTGGGTCAAAAAGACACGGATTCATCGGTGAGTATGTGGAGAATTGTTGTTGAGCTCATTAGGCAAATACTCAGTCAGGCAGTGTAATAACCGATGTCTGTATATTAACTTGCAAACACGACATATTGGACAAACTAGCTAACTGTTTTGTCTAACTGGTCGTCACAGCATTTTCTGCCATTTCTGTGTCACTAGCTACACATACAAGTGTTTGAACGCCTTGAAATTTAACATTTAGGGTAGCTATGTCCCCATGAATGTAATTTTGAATTAATATGAAGTAGGCTACCATAAAACTATTAGTAAATATTGTGATTTGAGGCCTAACGTTACCTCATGATAACTTTTAAATAATATACCTATGGAAGTGTTTATGTCAATGGGTTTAAGTATTATTATTATTATTATTATTATTATTATTATTAATAATTTATTTTCACCATAGGAAGTTCAGTGCAGCATGCTGTGACTTACTGTATGTATTTAAGTATGTGTACGTATATGTAACAGTTGTGTGCTTCCACGCAAATGCATCCCACTAACTTACAGCACAACATGGTCTCAAGAACGAGTGTAAGAGTGGCATCTGTTCCTATACACTGACATTGTTATTTTACACAGGTTTTTGGAAAGATGAAACAATATTTTTCTCTGTTTTTTTTAATTATTATTTTTTGGGGCATTTTTAGGCCTTTATTTCCACAGGACAGATGAAGATATGAGAGGGGGGAATGCAGCAAAGGGCCGCAGGTCGAAGTCGAACCCGTACCCGCTGTGTCGAGGAGTAAACCTCTATTTATGTGCACCTGCTCTACCAACTGAGCTAACCCAGCCACTTTTCTCTGCTTTTTGTGTCTGTGTAAATCAGAGTCATGGGTCGGAAGTTGGATCCCACTAACAAGGTGAAGCGAGGACCGGGGAGAAAATCCAGGAAGCAGAAAGGAGCAGAGACCGAGTTGGCCAAGTTTATAACTGATGATGGTGACTATCAGCTATTTGTAAAGACACACATCAACTGTGGAAATCTATACTATAAAGTTTAACAATAATTCACAACTTTGACAATGATTATGGCTTTTTTTACAAAGTTTTATTTTTTTGTTTGCAGATGAAACTGCACCAAAACGCCTCTCGAGTAGAGGCAGGAAAAGGTAAGTCTGACTGATTACACAACATGAAATACTATCTCTGTTGACAAGTTGCTCATTCATGTTGTTATTTGACAGAGCTGCAAAAAGAGTCCAGAACTTGAAAAAGCCTAAAGATGCTGCTGAGGAACAGCCCAAGAAAGGTAACTACATCAGTGTCTTCCATGTTGCTTTTGGATCAGAGCCAACGCTAAGAGCAGAGCTGCTCTGGGTCCTCCACACGGTGACTAGACACCAGTCCTATAATGCGAATGAGGAAATCGGGGAATTGTTTCAGACAATGTTTCCGGACATCTGAAGTGTTTTTTTTTGTTGTTTTTTAAGTTGTGATACAGGGTTTTAAATTTCATTCATAATGGTCTTAAATCTGACTTGGTGAAACCTGCAGAAACCCTGTTATACATAAGTGCCGATAATTACAATCCAGCACCTGCAAACAAGAAAAACATAAAATAGTCACACAATGTTTGTAATGTTGTTGCCAAAGTAGTTATTTTTAATCAATCACAATATATACGTGGCATTTATTGTCTGGTACTTTTTCTCTAAAGGATTCACTGATGAGAACAGTAAATGGTTGAAACCAGCTAAGAAGAAGCGCAAAATTGATGAACCCGAAAGTGAGGATGACAGTGATGAACACTGGGAGGAGGAGGAGGATGATGAGGAGGAGGAGCAGCAGCAGCAGCAGCAGCAGCAGCAGCAGATGAAGAAGGGAGGAAAAGACCAAGGAAAGAAGGGTGCCAAATTAGAAATGAAAGAAGTGGAGGATGATGATGATGACGATGATGATGAAATGGTTGACGACTATGGTACACTTGATGACGGCAGTGGTGAGGAAGCAGTGGAAGAAGAGAGTGATGGAGAGGAAGTATGTGAAATGATTCTACTATAACCTTTTTACCATCCAGCAGTTTGTTGTTATTCAAGACTGGAATTTTTACTTAAAATGGTGATTCAAATGTCTTTTAAAATTAAAAAATTGCTAAAACTGCAAATTTGCTGATACAATCCCTGATTTCACTTCACTGTTGATGTATTTAACCGTGCTATTTGATGTTGCAACAAAGTATTTTTCAAAGTTTAAGGGTGGTTAATGTGGTAAACATAGTTGGTAAGACATTGTACTTTCCTTTTTTATTTAGCTTCTTCCCATTGAGCGTGCAGCCAAGAAAGCGAAAAAGCTGAAGGAAACCATGCTAGAGAGTGATGATGATGACGATGATGAGAAGGAAGATGATGACGAAGAGGAAAAGAAATCAGAGACTGACATGGATGAGGAAGACACCGTACAGGCCAACATGGATGAAATGGATAAATTTAGGCTACCTGGTGCAGAGGAAAGCGAGAGGGAAGGTGAGTAACTACGTTGTTTTTTTTTCACAATGAGATTCTTTTTAAAGCAGCACATTGTTTTGCAAGAAGTCTAAATCATTTTTCTTATTGACATTATTAGGCATCATGACTCTGGACCTGAAGACAATCCATCAAAGAATAAAGGACAACATTGATGTCCTTTGTAATTTCTCAACAAAGAGGGAGGAGGGGAAAGAGAGAGCAGAGTACATCTCTCTTTTGAAGAAGGATCTCTGTACTTATTACAGCTACAACCACTTCCTTATTGAGAAATTAATGGACCTCTTCCCTCTTTCCGAGGTGTGTGTGCCTTGTTTCTCTCTCCCTGTTGTACCAAAGACAGCACATTGTGATTTTCTTCTCATCATGATCAGAACTGATTGATGTACACGGTTTTAATAGTTTGAACATGTGGCTGTTGTCAAGACCTGATTGAGTGTATGTGTTGAATTAATTGATTTTTTTTTTGACTGCAGGTTTTTTTTTAGTTTTATGAATCAGTTTGTTTTTCTTCCTTTTTGCTTACAGCTGGTTGATTTCCTCGAGGCCAATGAAATTCAGAGACCTGTCACTATCCGGACCAACACACTGAAAACAAGGAGGAGGGATCTTGCACAGGTACAGTAACTGCTTGGGGTGGAAGAGATGGATGAAATGGCCAGTTACAATATTTTTTCAAATGTCAAAATTCATAATGTGCTTTGTAGTATGTCCTGTAAGTCGACTTACAAAAAAGCACAAATGAAGTAGTAATATAATTTATTCGTTTTTCGACAGCACTATGAGGAAATAACATTGATTTAATGCAGTTAGCAGAACAAAAAATAACACTCCGAGTTGCCTATTCAGAGAAAAAGTGGCTGAAATAAATAGAAGAATATTCAGATGAAAATCGCTTTATGGCGAGAATGTCATTAACCCAGAAACCACCACTGAACACAAGGAAAACCTTTGTATTGTGTAGTGTCAAACGCTGCCTTCGGGTGCTCATATGTTGAACTCTGTGGTCTGTTTTTCCTTGTTTAGGCCTTGATCAACCGAGGAGTGAACCTTGATCCATTGGGGAAATGGTCTAAAGTGGGTTTGGTCATCTATGACTCCTCAGTACCTGTAGGTAGGTGTCAGCACATTCAGGTCGACGATTTTACTTGAGCTATTAAGGATCTTTTATTGGAAAATATCTGAGGCTGACTGTCACCTCACAAGCTTTAACTGTAACTCTTTCCATGTTTTAAAACAGGTGCAACCCCGGAGTATCTGTCTGGTCAGTACATGCTGCAAGGAGCCTCCAGTTTTCTGCCCGTCATGGCGCTCTCTCCACAGGAGGGAGAGCTAGTGTTAGACATGAGCTCAGCCCCAGGAGGCAAGACCACCTATATTGGTAAGATGTGCTGCAGTTATATATTGTTCTACTAATGTTGCATTTCAATCTGTATAATGTAGACTAGGGCTGCAGCAAATGATTATTTTCATTATGGATTAACCTGCTGAATTTTTTTCGATTCGTGGATTGACTCTGGTTTTGTCTATAAAATGTCACAACATGGTGAATAAATACCAGTTATAACTTACTAAAGCCCAACAGGATGTATTTGAATTCCTGGTTTTATCCAACCAACAGTCCAAAACCCAAATATATTTTACTGCCATGTATGATGATTAAAAAGTAGGGGTGCACGATTCAGAAAATGTCACGATTCAATATTGATTTTTAGGCTCAAGATTCGATTCAAAATCGATTTTTGAGTCAAAAATGATTTCTCTATTTAAAAAAAAAAAAAAAAAAAAAAAAAAAAAGATTCATAGTATGTAAATGTAGTTACTTTTCCCATGTGATTGCAGTAGACCTACAATTCAAAAGAAAAGAAACACAAATTAAATGTAGTTTGATATTACATATGTCTTCATACAGAAATAAAAACTTTTGCAACTAAAAACTGGAAAGTGCCAAGCTTTGGCCAGCTTTCAAATACATTTAATTCAAGTATAAAATAAAACTTAAATAAAAAGAGCTTCTCGTTCAGAGTTTGGTGGGAGTTTAGAGCATTGAAAGTGAGTGCGTTGGTTGACTGGCATGCTGGGTATTTTAGTTGTTGTTCGTCCACGTCTTATAATGTTAATCTCTGGGTGATAGCGTACCGTGTGAGTTCTCAAGTTTGTGGTGTTTCCAAAATACTTAGCTTTCGCTTTGCAAAGCCTGCATATAGCATGATTCCTATCAAGTTCCGTCTTCCCCTCAAGGTTATAAAAGCCGAAATGTGCCCAAACTCTCGCCTTCAATGAGGATGGAGCAGGTTGAATAATTCTTTCTGTGAGGTTTGCCATAGTTTGCGCCGACTAAACTACTTCTGCTGCACTCGTTCTTCTTTTGATTATAGTGTGCCCAGGCGTCAGTGTGAATTTGGCGCAGCGCCATCTATGGAAATGGCGAGCTTAACTAATTTTAGGACAATAGTATACAAGCCATTACAAAACGAAAAATGTTTGGAATTCTATGAATCGATTTTGAATCGGTAGAGCTTGAATCGCAATACGAATGTGAATCGTTTTTTGGTTGTTGTTTTTTTGCACACCCCTAATAAAAAGCATAAAATTATTACATTTGAGAAACTGGAACCAATGACCGAAAAATATTGTAAACAAACTTTAAAATGAATTAAATATCCCAATAGCTTTGTTTCATGTGCATTGTAGACCAATGCAAACTTTTCTCACATACTAGTTAAATTATTTTTTTAACTTATGTGAACGTTCCACCCTCAGCTCAGCTGATGAGAAACACGGGGACGATCGTGGCCAATGACGCCAACGCTGACAGATTGAAGAGTGTGGTGGGTAACGTCCACCGTCTCGGCGTCACCAACACTGTTATCTGCAACTACGATGGAAGGCAGTTCCCAAAGGTATCGTTTATACATCTGTAGAAAAACATTTCTCTCTGTGGTCTACATTGACTCTAGAGTTTTAAAGAGCGTACTGACTTTGCCTACAGGTGATGGGTGGGTTTGATAGAGTGCTGCTTGATGCTCCGTGCTCAGGCACGGGAGTCATCGCTAAAGATCCAGCTGTGAAGACCAGTAAGGTAAAACACCATTCACTGTTAACGTATACGCTCATACAGATGTATACTTTTGTTTTTAAATAATGTAAAAAATTATAATATTTCTTTTTTTTTTCCCCATCTCCTATTTCCTGACAGGACGAGGCCGATATCCAGCGCTCTGCTCACTTGCAGAAAGAACTGATTCTATCTGCAATTGACTCTGTCAACGCGGAGTCCCCTACGGGAGGATATCTGATCTACTGCACATGTTCAATAATGGTATTTGTATTGCATATGCAACAAGTTTATTCTTAGGTTTACATGTTCTTTGTGAATATTTAGCAGGTTTGGGTATTGATCAGAATGTCATCCACCAGGTGGAGGAGAATGAATGGGTGGTGGACTATGCTTTAAAGAAAAGGAATGTCAAATTAGTTCCCACTGGACTTGACTTTGGCAAGGAAGGCTTCACCAGGTAAATAAGATAACCAATGGGTTTTCACATAGTGGTAGAGATATTGAAAGGCAAGTACTCTGATCTTCAAACCTAAACATGTTTTCCCATTCTTTCAGGTTCAAAGAACGTAGATTCCACCCTACTCTGCGACTGTCTCGCCGATTTTACCCTCATTCTCACAATATGGATGGGTTTTTTGTTGCCAAGCTGAAGAAATTCTCCAATGTAATTCCAACTGCACCAGCAGCAAAAGGTAACACTTTCTCTTACAAGCACATGCCATCTTTTATTATGATAGTTACCCTGTTTAACAACAACTCATCCTGTGTTTATTTATGTAGAAGAAGAAAGCACAGATGCTCCTGAGGCGACAGCTGTAACAGACTCACCTGAAGAGAAACCATCCAAAAGTGGCAAGACAAAGAAGATTGTCTCCGGCAAGGCAGGCGGCTTAAAGAGGAAAGCCCAAGCCCAAGCCAATGGAACAAAGGCCAAGAAAATGGCAAACGCCAAGCCAAAAGGCAAAAAGGACTTACCTGCTGGACCAAAAAAGGCAAAGGTCGCCAAGATGGATGGAGAGACTGTGAAAGGGACCGAAGCCAAGAAGCCTGCGGTTAAGACAGCTGATGAAACTAAAGTGTCAAAGGCTAACAAAAAGGAAGGAAGCAGATTTGAGAAAAAGCAAGGCAAAAAGAGAAAAACACCCATGAAGGCAAAGGACAGAATGGGAAAGAATAAATTCAGAAAGTTGAAGCATCTGTTGGGAAAACAAGGCGGAGAGTGATGGTGTGTACAGCTTGATAAATTGTACTAATTGTGTAAGAGCTTTGTAGAGCTTCATTATGGACCCAGATCCCTTCAGCTAACCAGTGTGTATGCTGTTGTCATTCAGAGCAGCAATTCTGTATGTGTCAGTCAGATATTATTTGTAATGCCTGTGTACAAATGAATTAGACTGGTTAGTTATGTTCTCTCTCCCTTTTTATTTGTTCCAGATTATTCATTATGTTTGTCTGTTGAGTTAATTGCAGGGTGGGAAAACTTCCATAAATCTGTGGAACATAATAATAAATCTTTTAAGATATCTTTCTCATCACTTGTTTGATTCATCATTCATCAGTGGGAAGTTTTACTTGTCTTTATAGTACATCAACATCTTCTGGTTTTTTGAGGGGTAGAGTGCTAAATGTATAAGCCAGCTATGGTAAACACTTTTAGCCTGTAATAGTTTTTGCTTAACCAACTCTTATTATATTTTAGACATCTGAAATGTAGTTCGACTAGTCAAATTAGTTTTGATTAGTCCAGTTACAGAATGAGATATCTACACTTTGAGTAGTACTAACTCATTTTTAAGCCTCCAAATTGGTATCTTCAAATTATGAGTAGTCAGAACGACATTGAAGGTATATGAATTTGATTTCTGACTAGTCATAATGTCAGATATTGGAAAATGTAATCTGATTCTAATATACACTTCAATTGTTCAGTGTTAGAATGTAATAAGATCTTGAATTGAGTTTTGACTGGTCATAAATACACTGCAGATATCTTGAATCATGTCAATTTTAAGCATGTTAAAGGGGCTTTCTGTATACCAGCTAGTATTGATTACATTTATTTAGTTTTTACTTGAAAAATGCATTCCACTTTGAATGGGTATTTGTGCTGGAAAGCAGTTTTGTCAAGAATGTGGAAACAACCAATCAGATTTGTCCATTTCGGACCGGAAGCTGTGTTGTTTACATTTTCTAAGATGGCGGCGGGGATGTATTTGGAGCATTATTTGGACAGTAAGCTGTTTATAATGACTTAAACATGTTGGAAAACATTTCAACCTTCTTAGGTCGTTTTATGCTTTGTCTTTCGTTGTGTATTGTAGCTCCTGGACAACCCGCGTGCGGAACAGAGTAATTTAGCCGTTTTCTTTCGGTGAGCGGGTTTAGGCTCAGTCTATTTGCTGGGATACCGCAGCGCAGGGATAATGCAGTTTGAGATGGCACAGTACACATACTGTACAAGCTGGGCTGATCTAGTTTAAATTAATTAAACAAGAATATCGGTTGTCTTTGTGTCCCTTGCTGTTTATTGCATTTCGTGTGGATGCTAGTTAAAGCGCTATCGGTAATGGTAGCCGGAGGATCATCCAAGGCACATCATTCAGATAGCTATCCTGCTTGTATTAACGTTACTGTTTCATCTCACTGAAAGCGGGTTTAAACTGTTGTCTCCCCTTCCACAACACCAGGTATAGAAAACTTGCCCTTCGAGCTGCAGAGAAACTTCAATTTGATGAGAGATCTAGATCAACGCACAGAGGGTGAGAACAATGAACTGTGTACTTTAGTGTGGATTTTAACAATGGATTTATGTGAGAATGCATTTCGGCTGTACTGTTATAGAGACCTGTTAAAGCAAACTATGCCACCTATATATCTCATGGTTGAACTATGAGATCTATGCTGTGGTTCCCAACCTGGGGGTTGGGGTCCTCAAAAGGATCCCAAGGAAGGTCTGAGGGGGGTCACAAGATGATGTTAAGACAGTTATTTCTCTCTTTAATGTTTGTCTTTTCCTTGTGACTTTTTCAGGTCACTGAAAATCCTTCAAATAAAACAATCCAAGACGGAGAATCATTCTTTGATTGAAGTCACAAGTAGACATTACTTAATTTGAAATGGGCTGTACTGAAAAACTTTTTCACTTAACTTTTATATTAATGTTCTGAATGTCCAGTGCAGAACCTTTTAAAGGGTCACCACCAGCTGAAAAGTTTGAGAACCACTGATCTTGAGTTGAAAACTAGTACATACTCCACAACAGTGTGTAAACATTTTCTAAAGAACAACATTGTGGTAATAGTTGACTTTTTTCAATTTAGTATAATAAGTTGTAAGTGTTATTTATTAATGTTATTATTTATTAATATTAGCCATTATTCTAGTTATTTCCTGTATTGCTCAATATGAGCTGTTCATGAATGCTCAACAAGAAAACAGACACCTAATATATTTTGTTTGAGATTAACAATTTTTTATTTTTTAAACAACATACCAAACATACAGTTCGCAACATGAACATATTCTCCACCCTTCGTCATCACCACCCACCCAAACAAAAATCAAGAAAAGATGACTCAGTAACTACAGTATTCCAGACCATACAACAAAATAATAACAAAATAGACAATAAACCAAATAAACATATGTATAAATAACACAATATTGAAGTATATTGTTTTTCATTGCAATTATTTTCTGTATATTTGAGAGTTTTTTTTTTATTTTCAGCATAAGTTTTATCCCATTGGTAACATTGACATAACAGTTACAATATGGTTTTAGAAGTTTTACTCCTTGTCTCTGCTTTAGATCTAAAGGGACAGATAGACTCTCTGGCTAAAGAGTACACAGCCAACGCCAGGACTCTCTCCTCTGAACAAAAGCTGTCCATACTAAGACAGATTCAGCAGTCTTACAGTAAATGCAAGGAGTTTGGAGATGATAAGGTGCAACTGGCCATGCAGACTTATGAGATGGTTAGTATCTTAGAAATAATCAATGTTTTACATACATATGTAGGTCATATGAGTGGAAACACAATTGATAGACCCACCATGCCACAATCAGTCTGCTGAAGTTACATTTTCTGCAGGTCGACAAACACATCCGGCGTCTTGACACAGACCTGGCTCGGTTTGAGGCTGACTTGAAGGAAAAGCAGATCGAGAGCACTGACTATGATTCCACCTCTAGTAAGGGGAAGAAAGGTATGTGTCCATTTTCTTTGTTTAATATCTTTAAATGTTGGGGTATTATTATTATTATTATTATTATTATTATTATTATTTAGGGCAGCCAAAACCATAATTGGTACATAACAAAGTGGTTATGTAATTCCAGCTGAAACCAGACAGAAGGAAAAGAAGACGGCTAAAACAAGGTCTAAAGTGAAGAGTTCAGATGAAGATGGCAGTCCCAAGAGTGCACAGAAGAAAGTCAAACTCCTTCAGCCGTATGTTGTGTATCAAATTTCCAGCTTGTGCTGGCCATGTGTTTACTTTTCATGTTTGAAGTTAATAATTGTTGGTCAGTTTTATGATGATACTCCCATTCTCACTTTCAACACTTTTTCCCATCATCAGAGGAGAATTCAACAGCCCTGCCACCAACTTTGGGAATGTGCACCCATCTGATGTGCTGGACATGCCAGTGGACCCCAACGAACCCACCTACTGTCTGTGTCATCAGGTTTCTTACGGCGAGATGATCGGCTGTGACAACACTGACGTGAGTTTTGTTTTATGGCCCTCTTTCGATCTTAGTTAGGGGTCACATGAAGTGCCTTTGAGATTGTAATTTACCCTTTATTTATTTTTACGTTTTATGTTTTTCGATTAAACAAGAGGTTGGGTTGGGACTTAATATTTAGTTAGTTAGATTTAGTCTGAGAATTTAAATGTGGGATAAACATTTAACATAAGGCTTTACATCAGTTGCATTTACTTAGGGATAAACAGCAATAGCAAGTTGTTGTTTTTTACACAGGGGCAATTCAGTGTGCTTTACATAGATACAATCAAAAAGGAACACCCATTTATAAAATATTATTAATAAAAGAGAATAGAAAATAGGAAAAAGGTGACCTGAGCTCACAACATACGCATTGCAAATACAACTACAGAAGCCACTATACAAAAATACCTACAAAGAAAGTATGTAATAAAATACAAACAACAATTCTGTAGACACTTATGGTTAAATACACTAATTAGAGACACTTGTGATTATTACAATAGTTGTTATTGGGGCACTATATTTATACTTTTGTCCAAACAAGAGTGTGTATATGGTTTTCCCTGTACCTTGTAGATTCTGTATCAGTATTTCCTACTGTTGGTTAGTGGCATTGCCTTAAAGTCTATAATCATATTTCATTGGATGGAATATTGTAAACATTACCAAGAGCAAGATCCATAAGCAAAATAATGAAATGTTTTTTATGAAGAGAAAAGGTGGAGGGGGTTTTGGTATAGATATGTACTAAAATGCTTTATTGTGACATTTCGCATATAAAAAAATAAAGAAAAAACAATACATCTTAGAACACAAACAAACACATAAAATGCTACTTTAATGAGACCTTTAATGTGAATGGCCTGTCCAAACAACTTATGATTTAATGTTTGTAAATACCATGAAAGTAACACAAAGGTCAACAACAATGTATTTTTATGGCACAGGCCTGGAATTTAGAAGATTTAATAAGAATAAGGAGATTGAATAATGTTATATATCAAATAGAAGGGCACTCGGAGAGCGCAGACCTCTGTCAAGGCATGTCCTATCTCCCAATAGTCCCTTCAACACATACATGCACTTCAAACCTGAAATTATCTAGACATACCTGGTGGAGATGTATGTTAGAACGCAAATGTCCGAATCAGTTGGATCGGACATGAAACACTCTTTACCCTGCCAGCTTCCTAGTAAGTAATGTTAATGTAGGGTGAATTTTCCCAGTGGGGAACTAATTATTCCAGTTATTCAACACCACATGAATGCAGCACAAATGCCCTATCTCACCAAAAGTGAAAAATGAATTTTGGATCGCTCCAAAATGTGATGGGTTCTTTCTTGGCCTATGGTACACCCTTCCACCAAGTTTCATTAAAATTGGGCCAGTAGTTTTTTTCCGTAATCCTGCAAACAGACAAAAGAAAAAGAAAATGAACTAACAAAAACACATCCACCTTAGCGGAGGTAATAATCAGTTAATGTACATAGAGTACATGTACATCCTTTCCCTTACATATATTTCTTAGACGTTAATCACAAATGAAGAGGCTTAGGAGTCCTGCAGTCTAGTGCCTCTTCCTCTGTGGATAAGGTCACAGATGACAGAGTGAGTGATTATTATTATTACATAAGTAGATGTCACACCACACATACTGATGTATCTCCTTTGAAAGATCGATTTTGTTTGTAACCGTGTGTTTTGAATCATTTTGTCTCGACTAAGTGCTCCATTTGCAATGGAATATTTAACAGCACATCCTCTTTTTTTTTCTTTTTTTTCTTCTCTTTACTCCAGTGCTCTATTGAGTGGTTCCATTTTGCTTGTGTGGGCCTGACAACCAAACCAAGAGGCAAATGGTAAGAAACTCGAGCAGTACTATCCTATTTTCATTGTGCGCAATAAAAGTGTGAATTGTTACTTATTCAAGTCAGTCAACTAAATGTTTTTGCTGTGCTTTTTTATTCATCCGTCAGGTATTGCCCACGATGCTCTCAAGACAGAAAGAGAAAATAAACACCTGGAACAAAACGTGGACACTGATCAGATGGAAAATGAGAAGAATATTTCTTCATTAGTTACTAGATTTTTTGTTTCTCATCCTCCTTAACATTTGGTGCTTTTTCTTTTGGTTTATGTAATATGCCTTGGCCTGATGCAGTGTGTGTGAAGGAGCCAAGTGGTTACAAATGTATTTAAATATTTTTTTTTTATAAACTGTTAACGATAATCTTTATTTTTTTTGTTACCTTTGGTGCTCTTATTGTGATTTCTTTGTTTACATTTTGTTTTACTAGTGAATAATAAACACTAAAACAGCCCCCAATGGTTTAACAGTCCCAAGTTGTCACAATAATTTATACTATATTTACATGTACAACTACAAAATAAACAATAAAAAAAGTATTTTCTCTGAAAATAGTTAAGCCATGTATACTTTTTTGCTTTGTTGTATGGTTAGTTTCTTGTGATTACGCCTTGGAACACTAGTTTTATGTTTTAAGTAAAACAAGAGGGCAAAAGAACATGAAGACAAATGCTGCATCCTGACAATATTAGTCATCTGTGGGTAGTGAGTTAAACCATTTCATTTTAACATTTGATTGAGTGCTGTATAGAAAGTAAGACATTTCGTGAAAAGTATTGTCATTTCTGTAGCTGAAACATTGGTACAGTGGAGAGGGGGTGATTGTGTTGTCAATCATTTGAATACAGCTACTACCTCAAAAAAAACTTGGCTTTGTGTGCGTTTTTCATCAGTCTGCTCTGGCAGCTCTAACTTTGTGTTGTAGTGTTCACAATTGTTCAGCAGGTGGCAGTGTTTGTTTAAAACCATGCGCCCAGATCTTTGAGGCGCGTGTATGTGACGTCAGAGTTTCGTTGCTTTGGCGCGATGTCCATACCCATTTGAAAACTTGCGGATTAAACCGCCTGAAGACAGCGGAGAGAGCAGATTACGCTTTTGTCTTCAGAGGTCGTCATTGTGGCTAAAGGAACTTCAGCCGCCACAGGTGAGCACTACCTATCTTTATAAGTGAGTTGTTGGCTAAAGTTTAGCTGCAGTCGTTTTTGTTAGATAAAGTTATAGTCAACAAGGAAAACTACGCAATTGCGTTAGCCCAGCTTGTTAGCATGCTAACTTTGCTGTTAGTAGTTTGTCTGGCTATCTTAATTCACAATAACAAAGCTGTATTGTTTGGATAATAGAAAAATACTTTATCACTCTTACCTACTAGCATTAGTTGGTAGGTTAGTGTTAAGTATTGTGCATTTTAGCCTGCTAGACAGCGTTAAGACGTAAAGTTAACTAACATTAACTTTGATATAAGATACTAAATAGATTGTAACGGTACATTATTTAAATGCGAACTAAGTAGCTAACATTAGTTCAGTTAACTTTGCGAACCTAATGTGTGTTTGTTATCTGTTCTTAACGCAGGGATGTCGTGGGACTTTTTTGTGCCTGTGTGCGTGGGTGACCTGGTGAAGACTGGGGGGATCAACCAGTACGTGGTTCAGGATGTGGTGCCCCCAAAACAGCTGCCACCATATCTCAGTAGTAAGTAGCGAACTTGTATAAGTTCCGGAGCGGTTCTTTCATTTGGGCTGTTGTGTTTGTAATGCAACTCATGTTTTTGTCTCTTCCAACCAGAATTTAAAGCGGGATTGAGAAGCCAAGGGCCTTTATGTATATTGGAACACTTT
Organism: Perca flavescens; assembly: GCF_004354835.1. Taxonomy (NCBI): domain Eukaryota; kingdom Metazoa; phylum Chordata; class Actinopteri; order Perciformes; family Percidae; genus Perca; species Perca flavescens. Next base: position 17,312,908 of record NC_041336.1, on the reverse strand, counting down.
GACACAGGCTACAGCGTACTTCAGTAAGTATTAATAATAAATAGCGTGTTCTAGTTATTGCTATTAAGAACTGTGTGAATACAAAATTACTGTTTACCTTTTGAAGGCACTGCAACTCAGTGGAGCTAGGTGTGAAAGAGGATACTCTGGAGTTACTAGTTCAAGGTTAGACCTTTTCATGGTTCTACTTTTAAATAGACAAAAATAAGCCTTTTATATTCTGGGGTGATACACACATTGTCTGGATTTTTTTTCCTTTTAGTGGTTAGTGGCCTTGCTGCTTCTCTGCCAGCGCTTCTCTCCTCCACCTCCGTCTCAGCTGACGAGCGCAAAGAGAAACTTAATGCCGTTAAAATGAGTGTCTACCTGCTCTGCAAACTCACAGAGACCTTTGAGAGTGACTCCTGTAGACAGAGTATTGTCACGGCACCTGGGAAGGTATGGAAATACTTTAATTGCTGTGACTGACTGTTGCTGTGTTCAACCATTTCAAATGCCCGCATGATGATATATTGGCAAGTTTGATGATCTAGTCAGACCAATAGATTGCGGCCTCTTGCCTGCTGTTAGATGGGTAGTCTTGGTGGTGTGGTTGAGTTTTATTGCACTGCTGTAAGGGCCCATCCACAGTAAACTTGTCACCTTACAACCTCTGCCCCCCAAGAGCAATGGGAACGGACAGGTAAAAGATGTCAAACAATGTGTGTATGTTTGTTTGTCTTTGTGTGTGTGTTGTATGGATGTATATGTATCAGCTGGCAAGAGGCTATAGTCTCAATATAGTTGGTTTGGCAAATATGAATTACTTTCTTTGGTAACCTGAGGGCATGTGTTGTATGTTAATTTTATTGTGTTGTGTAGGACTTTGTGATAATTAGTGAAGCTTAACCAATTGAATTGATCAGGTTTTGTCTGCCTTCCACAGGGGGGTAAAAAAGGCAAAGGTGGTGGAGAAGGACTGCTACAGTGGGACTCTGAGAGAGAGAAGGTGCTGCAGGCCCTCGTCCAGCTCCTCCAGCTGGATATCCGTTCGCTCTGGAGCCTCTCCCTGGTGGAGGAAGAGTTCATCAGGTACTTTGCTGACTGTGCAAAAGTACAGTATCAGACTTAGCTGTCTTAATTCAGTTAGTTGGTGTAATTTCCCACTTTCTTCTCCGGATCTTCGCCCAGCATTGATAATATTGTAGCCTTAATTGGAGCTTATATGAAAATGATCTTTGCCTTTCCATTAATATTGTCGTATCAAACCTAATAAGGTTAGATTGTCTTTTAACTGTGTTAAATTGCTCACTTTCCATTGTGAACGTTTCCTCACAGTCATGGCTTTTCAGCAGAAACAATATGCAGTGAATATTTCCGATAAAAGAGGTTGGATTGTTTTTGGTTCACACGTCACTTATAGAACCTTCTCAACACTAGGATTAGGGGTACTAGTTTTTTTATTTTTTCCTTAAAGCCTCTTTCCACCAAGCAGTTTGGTTCAGTTCAGTACACATTGGAACGGTTTTTGTTTTCATTATCAAAAGTTGTGGATGGACTGCTCCCTTTTTTCCTGTTTTTGTTACTCTTCTGTTGAGGTACCTAGCACATTAATCTGATACCAAAGGTGGAGATAAAAGCACTGCAGTGGCTCATTGAGGAAAGAAAAGGTTTCAGCCCTTTTCTCAACGCATAGCTGTCCACAGCTACAGTCACACGTCTGAGTAATGCAAAAGGAAATGTAAAAAAAACCAACGCCCTACTTGCGTGGTTGACGCGGCTCCTACCATCTGGTCAATCAAGGTGCTATACCACAAGTGATTGATGGAAATGCAGCTTTTATCCGACGCCCAAAAACATCTGTATCCTTTTGTTTGTGCTGATGGGTCGTTAACGCATAGTCAGTCTCCATCTCTTTAGCGTGTAAATGAGTTTCTTTTGTCCAATTCATTTTATCATGCAAATGAAAATTTTAGTGGAAGAGAATCAGACGACCATACCAAGATTACTGTAATCTCCGATACTCCAGGCCAATAAATTGGCCTTTTCCTGGGGTGGGGGACACACCAAAACCCATCTATTTGGTTTTCTAAATGTCATTATGACAATATAGGCACGTGCAAAATAGGTATTTAGGAAAAGTCATTTCCTAAATACATTCATTTTTTTTCATGTAACATTATATGGCAATGGCTATGGTGATTGTTAACACTTTATCTCTTAGCAAAAGATTAAACAACACATTTGGTGGTTAGCCTTAACAATCATCACAAACACTGTATAGTTCTGCGAAATGTTAGATGCAGAACTTTGTGTATAGACTGTAGAATTTGATCTGGGCTTCAAGTTGCGTTTCATGCAGGTTTAGTACCACAACATGAACAAACTTTGAATTCTTTGCTCTGTCCCTTCTCTTAGCTGTGTGACCTGCTGCTGCTATAAGCTACTTGAGAACCCAACTATCAGCCATGTCAAGAGCAAACCGACCAGAGATGGTATAATCCACTTACTGGGGCTGCTAATCAAAAAGTACAACCATCTCCTAGGTGAGTCTCACAGTCACATGCTGAGCCTGTGAGCAATATTTATAACTCATATCAACCCTGTTCGTTTCAAGAACGTCATGTATAAAGAATAAAAAGCAACATTACAATACCTCCTGTTATTCAGCATTCATTGTAAATGTAGCCTATAGTGTATACTCTCTAAACTCTTACAGGTGCAGGTGTAAAGGTCATCCAGTTGTTGCAACACTTCGAGCAGTTGTCATCCGTGTTTGCTCAGGCAGTGTCTGTGTGGAGCACAGAATATGGAGTCAGGGCGATCATTGGAGAAGTAATAAGGTCAGTATGCATAATTTGTGCGCATATAAAGTTTCCAACAAGCAGTCCTCTTTGTAAATCTGTTTATTGAAATCCAATTCTTTGGCTGCAAAGGACCATGTTTGGAAGTTTATGCCTGTTATTTTCCCCCATTCCTTCAGAGAGATTGGTCAGAGGTCAAGTGAGGAGCTTGCTAGAGAGGCATCGGGGGTCAAAGCTTTTGCTTCCTTCATTGCAGAACTTGGCAGCCTGGTACCTGAATTAGTGATCCCCAACATTAGTGTGCTCATCACACATCTGGAAGGAGAGGTAATGTTCATCCTGCTAACATTTTATTTCTTTACTGCTCCTGAGTTTACATTAGAGACTCTCAAAAGGAGCTAAAAGTAACTCAAGTATGACTTTCTGCTACTTAATTTGTCATTAAGTTCTCTTGCTCGGGTGCAAGTTTTGCTATCATTATGCCACATGTCACCCCTCATTTGGGATTTGATTAGTGTTGTCTTGTACAAAATGTGGTACTGGAAGAAAAGCTCAAACTCCCTTCCCAGTGACATTTTGCCCAGTGATGAGACCAAGGCGAATACGAGCTTACTGACTGAGAGTTGGGTTCTTCTTTGCCTTGACTGGCAGGTAATCTTGGCAGTGCAGAGGAGTATTCCTGCTCTGCTGTAAGGGCCTGCCTACAGTGATGTGGCTCACCCCAAATTATTCCTTTACAGTCACAGCGGAATATTTGCTGGGCTGAAGCTGACAGTGTGTATGTGTGTGGTGTGTGTGTAAGAGGCAAGAAGTTCACCCAGCTCTCTTTGCTGTTCAGTTAGCAATGAGTTGCTTCTTTGGTAATCTGAGGGCAGAGTTCAGAAAGTTGTTCCGTATTTGCCATTAAATGCTCCAATACATAAATCTTCTTTTTAAAGACCCCATAATTGTTGTTTGCTGACAAAAGAACAAGATTAGATGCAGACTTATTCACCATTTTCCACTTTTTCCCAGAGTCACTCAATGCGTGTCGCTGTGTGTGAGGTGCTGGGAGAGATCCTTGTGCGGGTCCTGTGTGGTGATGGGCTGGATGAGTCCGGTAAAGCCGACCGCGACCGGTTCTTTGACACACTGCAAGAACATCTGCATGACACCCATTCCCATGTCAGGGCACGTGTGTTGCAGGTCTACACACGCATAGTCAACAGCAAAGTATGTTCACTTATAATGTATCTATAAATACATGTTAATAAAGTCTCCCGTGGTAATAATTACTGTCTTGTCTGTTTAGGCACTGCCTCTGTTTAAGTACAGTGAGGTGATGGAGCTTGCTGTGGGACGACTGATGGACAAATCTATAAATGTGGTGAAGAGTGCCATCCAGCTGTTGGCAGCCTTCATTGCACACAACCCCTATAGCTGCAAAGTAACTAAACGCAACACAAGTTTTAGACTCCAAATAGCAGACATTTTTCACCGTCTCACAGAAATGTTTGTTTCTTTCAGTTGAGCAGTGCAGATCTGAAGAAACCGCTAGAGAAAGAGACCGCTAAACTCAGAGAGATAAAAGCGCAACTGGAAGGAAAAGCACCAGGTGAGGATGAACCCTGATAAGTTTGTTTTTCTTCATGCTCAGTGACATTTTGTCCAGTGATGAGACCAAGGCGAATACGAGCTTACTGACTGAGAGTTGGGTTCTTCTTTGCCTTGACTGGCAGGTAATCTTGGCAGTGCAGAGGAGCATTCCTGCTCTGCTGTAAGGGCCTGCCTACAGTGACTTGGCTCAACCCAAATTATTCCTCTACAGTCACAGCGGAGTAATCACAGGGATGAAACCGACAGTGTGTGTGTGTTTGTGTGTGTGTGGTTGGTTGGTTGGTTGGTTGGTTGTGTACATGTGTAAGAGGCAAGGAGGTCACCCAGCTCTCTTCAGTGTTCAGTCAGCTGTGAGTTGCTTCTTTGGTAATCTGAGGGCAGAGGTTTAAAAACTCATTTTAGAAACCTTTTGCATTTTAATTAAGTGCATGAAATTCAGTTTTTAGAGGTAAAGTAAAATTAATAACCAGGTTCCAAAAGTGCTGTAATTTTAGATAAGAGCAAAAAAAGGAGAATTTCTTTTACAACAGACGTCTGTATTGTAATTGGTTGTCAACAGCACTTGAATGCAGCATTCATCATGGCATTTTCAGCATTAGGGTTATGATTTTTTCTCCGCAAACTAATTCATTACCCCCCATCCTCCATTTTAAACATGTTTATTAGCTTTAGAAAGAAAACAACCTCATGTATCTAACATAAGAAAGAATACTGTGGCACACCAGGAAAACAGAATATGGTCAAATGGTGGCACAACATTACAATCTTGATTTATTTTATTTTTAACCCCAAGAACAGATGTCATTTTAATTCTGTCCTGCTGCTAATTAGGTTAATTTCTAATATTTTTCTGTCAGTTGTTCCTCATTTTCTTTGCAGCTCTAACCGAGTCATCCTTATTGGATTTTAATTTCCCTCTCCCTCCCGGCAGTGGCAGTGATAAAAGCATCTGAGCTGTGGGCCGCCATGGAGCCTGAGCTACTTGTCACTGTCACGACAGAGCTGGAGTCCACAAGCGAAGCGGAGGAGGAGGAGGAGGAGGACGACAGGGATGTGGAGGAGAACAAGGAGGCAGAAGATGACAGAGCAACTGCAGTGAAGGTTGCTCAGTACCTCCGTGTCAACAAATACAGGTGAAGGCCTTGGTAGAAGTTGACTCAAGCGTCACTACCTGAAGGATTTTTTTTTTTCTCCCACACTGTCAATTACCCAACAATTTGATATGAGAAATTTGTTTTTCCCCTCTGCAGGAATGCTGTGCGTCTTTGTATAAGAGCCCACAGCTGTTTCCCTAAATCTGAGATGTTTGCGTCTCTGTCCACTCTCACTGCGGAGACTTTAATGGACACACTGGCTCTCATATTCAAAGGTAAAACCTGCGCTCAGTTCACCTGACTCATTACTATCCAGAAGTACTGATTTTAAAAGTGTTGTCTCTTAATGGAAGCAAGATTGAACACATTTAAGATTTGGTTCTTTCTATTTCCTCTTGATTGGAGGATTCACATTATTGATCAGTGTCAATTAAAACTGATTGGTCTGTAATATTTGCCTTTTTTATAAATGTGAGTAGAGGATATATTTTAGAGCATAGAACACTACACGTTAGCACACTCAATTGATAAAGATGAAATGGGACATGTGAAATGTCTTTTCAGATTTTAGCCTTTTTGTTTGACTGTTTTGGCTTCCAGCACTTCAGGCATTGTAAACAGTAAATCACAATTTTAAAGGCAATTGCATAAGTATTGACTTGAACAGCAATTATCCTTATATGTCAGCTTTTAATAAAATCTTAATTATCTTATCTTAATTGGACGGATGCAGGGTTTCTCTAAGTCTAAATTACCCCGAGCCAATCACATTATGGTGACAAAGTGTAGACAACAACAAGTGTGTCAGTTTGTAACAAGTATACTTTTTTATACATTATTCAGAATTTTATGGCTTATTCCTTAGTATGCTGGTAATGTAAATTGAACACATCTGCGGCTGCCTCACACGCACTAAAAGCCTCTCAGCGTAGAGAATAGATTTAACTTAATTACTGTACAGCAGCTGCAGGAAGTGTTGAGTGATCGAGAAGCAATGGAAAAATGGTTTGTTGGTTGAATTCCTGTATGATTGCTTTTTAAGCCCAACTTACTTTACATGATGTTGTCCCTGATGTTTTCTTCAGGCTCTGACGAGGACACCTCTGAGCTCAGCCAGAACTTGCCACCGACCCCGCAGAAAGAGGCAGAGAAGGAGGGGGAGGATGGGGAGCTGAAGAAGCAGGAGATGTTGGTGCAGTACCTGAAAGACACAGAAACCTTCGCCTTACAAGTGGAAAGAGCAATATCTGTCATCAACACCATGCTCTACTTGAAAACCACTTCAGGTAGAAGGCAATATTCACCAGAATGCAAACTTATTAAAACTTGTGCATTTCAATGTAATTTACGTTTTGACTCAAAACTCAGTAAACTCACATTTGACAACTGAAGTGTTTGGTTTTAGTGGTCCAGGAGGCTGTGCAGTTTTGTGTGACAGTGTGCGAGTTCAGCGTTGCCAACTCCGTCAGCGGGGTGAGGAAGATGTTACCTCTGGTCTGGTCAACTGATTCTGCCATTAAAGATGCTGTCGTTCAGGCCTACAGGCGCCTGTATCTGAACCCTCAGGGAGAGACCATCAGGTCTGTAAAACTGCCTCACACATACATGGCGATATGAAGTGTTGTTAGTGTGATTTCAGATGATTATACATTTAATTTAATATAAATTGTACTGTAGGATATTGATTTTGTCGGTTGCTTAAGTCTCTTGAGGATTACATTAATGTTAGTGTGCCTGGCTTGCTGGTTTACATAAGTAAGCTAAAACAATTAAATCATCACAATCTAAGATGTGTACATAGTCAAAATTACTGGTAATATTGTTGTGATGCAACAAAACCTAACGACACGTGAAAAGATTTATTTTGCGTTTTCTTAAAATAGCTGTCTCATCTTTTCTTTAGGATGAAAGCCCACACTCTTGTTGACAGTCTCTCTGAACTGATGGTGGATGCGTCTCTAGGAACAATCCAGTGTGTTGAAGAAATAGTACGTAATTCTTTTATTACTCTCGTATGGCTTACTTCTGTGTATAATGGTCAATTATAGAAACACAACTGTGCAGAGTCTTGAGACATGTTTGTACCAGCCATAAAGTGTACAGTGTATGTTTTGTTTACTTGGTGTTTACTGTATTTTGGATTGTGTATATACCTTTTTTTTTTTTTGTTGTTGTAACCATCCAAACATGTTTCTGGTGGTTTCTTCAGGTGCAGGAGTTCTTTGGCAGTGGCAGCAATCTCCAGTCCACTGTAGTGCAGGTCTTGTGGGAGAGGTTTACTGGCAAACGAGAAACTTCTGGCCTACACAGGCGAGCTGCAGTTTTACTGCTGGGCATGGCTGCACGGTAAGACATATACACTGTACCACTTTCAGTATGCTCATAAAAAAAAAAAAAACTTTTTATGCCATGGTGAGGAAAAGGGGTAGAAGTTTACAAAATGGGAGGTTTCTAACTTTTTGTGCTTTTAATAGTTGGTAATTTGGGTAAAAATTTCCACTCTTCTGTAAAGGAGCGGGCCAAAGTGACTCAGCTCCACCTACTTTCAACATGGCATCATGACTTTGCGTGAACATACACGCCACTTTCCTAAAGCCAAATGGCATGTTATTGTATGCATTTTCAGCTATCCACATGTATATCTACACTGTATACAGCAGATGTAAACATACCCGCCACGTTGCGTGTTATTGCGAGAACGCGACTTACTATCGCGAGAACAATGTCACACGCCTGTTAAAATAAAAAATGGTTGGGTTTAGGAAAAGAACACAGGGAAAGGCTTTAGTAACAAAACAGTTTTTAAAAATGGCTGAATAATCACCACACGCGGGAAGCGAACCCTGCTCTCCCAGGTGAAAGTCTGCCACCCCAACCTACCTCGTTACGCAATCACCCGTTTCTTTATACTACTTGCTACGGTGGAAATTCACTCGCAATGTAGGTCAATGGCGGCCAATTTGTGTTGATATACACGCTAAAATGCGATTGTGTGTCTTGATAACACGCCAAAATGGCATACAAATTAGCGTGTCATACATACGCCAATTCATGAGCTCAGTCTGACTTTGAGTCTGACTGTGTAGAGTGAGTAGTTGGATAGGTAGTCCCAGTGCATGCATGCATTTCTGTTTTGTGTTTAAGCCCAGGAAATGTAAAATACAGTCAGTCGTAGTGTACTCCAATGAACAGTGCAGTAGAGTTGGTAGGGATGTCAATCAAACGAATAGGGCAAGTTGTAGGATAATTGGACATGAAGCTCTACAGCCTGTATTAGTATTCCAATTTTATTAAAGGCAACATAAACAACTCTGTTTCTGTTACGGTAGTGCTTGCATGTGCTGTGCCTACTTAGGACTCTATAGAATGTAGGCATATTTCAAAATAGAAAACATTATGCTTTATAACGTTTTGTATTTATTAAACCATTATATTGTACAAATTAGTTACAACCGTAATAGGAGTTACCTTGTGTAAGTCGCTCCTAAATTTTTCCAACTTGGAAGCAAAATATGCTTCTGGGGGGGGAAAGTTACAGAATTTTGTGTTTTCCTTGACATAAATAAAGACATTTTCACCATAACATTGTGCCTAAAAGTCTATCAGAATGCAGGAAATGATGGGGGAGGACCCCCAGAACCCCCCTTCATATGTGTCTCCCAAACGCCCCATTCTAATCCAGATAAAACCCTGGACTTGTTTACTGAATAAGGGAGAGGTTTGTTGACTGGTGCTAACAGACTTAACTGGAGCTCTGCTGAGGCGTATGGCAAATTTTAGCCTGAGTCGTTATGTTTCTGCAACACTGAGTAATCCTTTCTCATGACATGATAAATTGCATTTAAGTGTGGCTGACTGTAAAATCTGATTATATTCCCATTATAATTTTTACTAAAAGTTAAAGGTGTAAAACTAGCTTGATGGTGTTTTAAGCTCCCAACATCTCCTAGGTCACCTAACCATAACCATTGCCTAATCAACTTCAAGACAGCGCTGCGACCGTTGACTTCAAGGCACCTAACCTTAACCCTAACCATAACATTGCCTAATCCTAGTGCCTTCCAGGCAGCGCTGCCTGGAAGGAGACATTGGGGGCTTAAAACACCGATAAATGTAAAACTACGTTGCTTCTTAAAGCGACCATGTTACTCTTTTATACAGAAATTAGTATGATTTTAAACTCTGTTTTAGCAGTATGTACGCGGAATGTGATGTAATGTGGAAGTCAGTCACAAGACTTATTTTTTTGTTTATAAATGTTTTGATGATATTGTTTTACTCTCCTTCAATTAAAGAAGTAAAAACTGACATTAGATCATTTTGTGGCAGAACTTGACATTTGCAACCTTACTTTAACAGCCTTTGTTCAAAAAGAAAATCCAATTCTTACCTGTATTAAAATAATAAAGTTTGTATCTGGATCTGACCAAACTACAAGTTCAATCTATTTGCACTTGGAACAAAGTTCATGTTGTATATTAAAATGGACAGGACTCTTATCTTTTGACAAAAATGTCATTGTTTTGTGTAATCTGATATTTCTCACTGCATAGAGGCACTTCCTTTTACGTTTTGGTCCTCCCTCAGCTACTTGACATTCAGCAAATCCTCATTAGTCAGAATACAAGCTCTGCCTCAGCTCCTCTTCATTGTAATCGAAGTCACGACTAAATAACTAGGCTCCTTGCCAGTGCATTTTACTGAAGGGAAAAAAAAAAATATATACACACACACACACACACACACACACACACACACATATATGTTCCCCCTCAATCTACCTCAAAGACTACCACAGCTGTAGGGAAAAGCGAGCGAGTTAAGAGACTATCTGCAGTCCACCCACACTGCTGCCTCTCTTCATCCAGCCGGCAGCATTCATAACCTATTAAATCTTATGTGCTTCTCCTAACCCGTCCTCCTACACGCATTATCTGAGCAGCAGCCTAGCACTGGTAAGGCTAGCACATAGCGGTTGGGGTGATATAGGGCAGAGATGTTATTACCTCACTTTGCATAATCACACGATCATCTGGGAATATAAAATCTATACTTTACACCTCTTTTGTGAAAATGTTTATTTTGTATGTGAATCCAACAGGGCAGAGAGGGAGGTGGTCCTTAGTAATCTGGACACTCTTTGTTCTGTGGCTCTGGGAGAAAAAGTGACTGAAGACTTTCTTCTGGCCAGAGACGCAGTCATTACCATCTGTAGCATCACAGACCATGTCAGGGTAAGAAGACATAAACTACGATTTGTTTCTAAGCATTTTTTGATGACCCGAGGGTCACACTGATTTGAGCCTGTTCATTGAGACAGTGGGTCGTGTGAATGTTCATTCGGTCCCTTCAGGATTTCACGGCCTTTTTGAGATTGTTGCGGCCCAAAATGCCTGATTTTTGCGGGAGCTTTTGTAAAAAGTTGCGATGTCTTTTGTATGTTTGTTGCAATGAAGTTGCAGGAGACATTGAAAGTTGCAAAAAAAGTTCGAGTTTTGTTGTATATGATACCGGCACCAGACCTAGGGGGAGTCTGGACCAGCAGCAATGGCTACGCAGGCTAGGAAGCACTGCGTAGCTTAAGGAAACTGAATCACAGAGAGCACGTTAGCGTGTTGCTCACGGCAAAGCTTGTTTATTTCTGAAACAATTGCATACAATTCCCATACATTCACATTGTCTCTACTGTATTAACTCTGATAAAAGTGCATGTTAAAATGATAATAAAACGTTTAAATAAATGGTGTAACCAAACTGATGATAAATAGACAAAAAATAAATGCACATACATTCAAATGATTTAACACATATTACACATACAAGACTTGGCTTAACTTAAGATACTAAAAGATACCAAAATAATATAACTTCACTTCACATTCACTGGACTCAGACACCTACAGTCTTTCACATATAACCAATGCTATCCTGCTAACACAAATTTAACCATAGCATAATACACACCCATACATACAACATTCTTACACATCATGTTCTCTCATACGCGTGCACTTAAAGGGGTGATGGAATGATTATATAGGGTATATTACACTATTCCTTAAGGTCTCCTAATTGGGTATGTAACGTTGGTTGGGCTGAAAATTGCCCGAATGCTATTTTATTAGGCCCTTAACTACCCTGTGAATATGGTTCTATTTGGAACAAGAGCTTTTCTTCCAAATATGGTATGCTCATGAATATTCAGAATGAACTACGCGCTGATTGGTTTGAGCAAACTACATAGAAACACATGGGAGACTCCACAGCAGGTCTCATATTTCAGACACTGCAAAGTTATACATTGTTTGTCGGGCTATTACGTTATTAAATTCACTTGAGACTTTTTTTTAAGCGAGAAATCGACTATATAAAGCTCAAATATGGGCCGTTTTACGAAAGTTGGTGGCTAATTGCAAATTTGGTAAGACTGTGTGTCGGAGTTCAGCCACCGGTGCTGCCTCGCCGCCCGGCCTGCCTTCCTTCACAGACCCCGGCCTGCTATGAGGTACTTGGAGCTCCGTCACGACTGGCAGCCCACAGCATGGACTACCAAACGCCGCTGACCTGACAGAGCTCCAGGGCCTGCCCTCTTCCTGATAGCTAAATGGCCCGTTGTGTGAGAGTGAGAGCGCGGTCAGCGAGCTTGTTACACCAGCAATCTCTTACCACATGCTACACATGTCACACCACTTATACAACATCTACCTAAATGTCTTATAAAGCTAACAACGGTGTCCAATTTCAAGTTAATGAATATTTGTGAAGACAAGGTGTTTTGTTAGCTGTGACTGTCCCTTCAATCCTAGCTACCTGTGTATAGGGCTGGGTATCGTTCAGAATCTTTCGATCCGGTGCCAGTTTCGATACCAATTCCTAACTATACTTTTTTCAATACCATATGTTTTTAAAATTCATTTCAACATCAACAAAAATACATTAAACACAAAGTTTTTATTTTCCATCTTAATTGTTAATCTAAACAGTTATCAAAATGTAAAAATTCTGGTAAAACTGCTCACTCAGAGTAACATTAATAAAAGTGCCTTGCAAGCTCATCCTGTCAGTCTCTCATCAGGGCAGAGAAACTACCGTTGTGGCTGCTTGTAAAAGGAAGTGTAACGTCAGCACCGCGACCGCTTCCGGCTCGCCATTAATATCATCATTAATATCGTATCGCAGCAAACGCTGTCTGCGTGAAGTTTTAAAAAACTGTAACTACACTTGAAACCAACCGTGACTCTCTGTGACTTCAACAAAACTGCAGACAGTTGTGTGTGTGTGTGTGTGTTCCACTCTGTCAATATGCAGAGAGGACAGATAAGCTTACGCGCTCAGACGCTTTTGGAACCGAAATTTGGCACCAAAAGAGAGAATTTTTCGATACTCGTAGGATTGGAGTATTTTTTTCGATACCATAAAAGTATTGACGTTCGGTACCCAGCCCTACCTGTGTAGTTACAAATCACGAATAGTTAGCTTGATTTTCGGCGTAATTCGAGTATATTTACAGTTTGAATTTCGCCACGCCACGTATACAACATCTACCTAAGGCTCTTATAAAGCTAACAATGGTGTCCGATTTCAAGTTAATGAATTTTTGTGAATTCCAGAGGAATTCTAAGAGGAGGCTAGCAAGCTCTCATTGATAGAGCTACAACCAGCCGCAGGCTCTATCGATGCGGCGTTTATTTCCCCAATCGTTTGTTTTAAATAACTCGACACATTATAATTACACACATTTTAAGATTAACTGGAATCTGTGGTAAGAGATTGCTGGCGTAATAAGCTCGCTGACCGCACTCTCACTCACACACACCTGGCATTAGGAATAGGGGAACTGCAGGCCCTGGAGCTCTGTCCAGGCAGCAGCGTTTGTTAGTCATTCACCCAAAAAACTGTGACTTTACGCGGGTATGAGGTGCCGTGGGCTGCCAGCCTTGATGGAGCTCAATCGAGCTCACAGCAGGCCGGGGTCTGTGAAGGAAGGAAGGGAGGCAGGCCAGGCGGCGAGGCAGCAACACAGGCAGCACCGGCCGCTGAACTGACACACAGTCGGACAAAATTTGCAATTAGACATACATTTTTGTAAAATGGCCCATATTTGACCTCTACGTTGTTGATTTCTCACAAAGTCTCAGAAGTAAATTGAATGGTAAAATAGCAGATGAACAATGTATACAATTTCTGAGATCTGCACGACCTAGATTCAGAAGACTAACTGATCTCAGGTCAGTTGTGTAGCCTATGTAAATGCTGGGGCGTGACAAAGCGAGAGACTAGAGCCAAATGAGGAGGAGCTGCCGAGTTGACGTCAACTAGGCGACTTATTGAGATTTGCCCGTTTTCAGAGGCCGTTTCAAATTGTGAGATTTTCAGAGGAAAGATGTCAATGGGATTTAGAGGTTCTATGTATGTCCTAGTTACCCACTAAACTGTCATTATTCAACTATGACAAGGTAAAATTGGATTTGCGTTCTATCACCCCTTTAATACTAGCGCTTGAATGCCATGTTACTGAATGACCGGGAATGTAAAACTAGCTTAAAACGGTATTTCTCATCACCATTTCCTCACTGTTTGCTGGCTAATACTCTGAACAAAATATAGGCCTAGAACGTGTTTTCTTATGTTACAGGATGCTAATATCAGTAACTTAGACTTACAAACTACAATGGAAAAACTACATTGTCAGCCTGCCGACACTGGTCGGAAAAAATTCCTTCGCAGTTACGCATTTTACTCATTACGCAAACACCTCAAAATCAGCTCACAACATCAAACAACGATTTCTATAACCTTTAGATAATCTGCTGATACAAGCAGTATGAGAATACAATATGAAAAAGTGAGGTTTTCAGTACCTGTGAATCACAGAGAGCATGTTAGCGTGTTGCTCACTGCAAAGCTCGTTTATTTCTGAGCTGCGCATGAGCAGAGCTAAGAGCTACGGTCTCCTTAATGGATCCACAGCAGCGCCTTCTATTGATGTGGAAGCGTAATGGCTTCAATAAGTCAGTAAGGATTAGTTACAATGGTTCAAATATTAAACACAATTTGGGGGGGTTGTCTGTTTAAACAAACATTAACATATAGCCTTTTCAACCTACTACATAGTTCTTTAAAAATTAAAAGGAAACTTGTTTCGGGGAGAATAGAACTATCCTGGGCTGAGTTTTCCTTGTAACTTTACCAAAAAGGCTCAGAATGCTGCAAATTTTGGTATAATATGAAAATGGCTGGTGGATTTAAGACCAAACAATTTGAACATACAGTACAGGCCAAAAGTTTGGACACACCTTCTCATTCAATGTGTTTCCTTTATTTTTATGACTATTTACATTGTATATTCTCACTGGAGGCATGAAAACTATGAATGAACACATGGAATTATGTACTTAACAAAGTGTGAAATAACTGAAAACATGTCTTATATTCTAGTTACTTCAAAGTAGCCACCCTTTTCTCTGATTACTGCGGTCCAGCTCACCCCAAACCATCTCGATTGGGTTCAGGTCCAGTGACTGTGGAGGCCAGGTCATCTGGCGCAGCACTCCATCACTCTCCTTCTTGGTCAAATAGCCCTTACACAGCCTCGAGGTGTGTTTGGGGTCATTGTCCTGTTGAAAAATAAATGATGGTCCAACTAAATGCAAACCGGATGGGATGGCATGTCGCTGCAGGATGCTGTGGTAGCCATGCTGGTTCAGTATGCCTTCAATTTTGAATAAATCCCCAACAGTTTCACCAGCAAAGCACCATCACACCTCCTCCTCCATGCTTCACGGTGGGAACCAGGAATGTAGAATCCATCTGTTCACCTTTTCTGCGTCGCACAAAGACACAGCGGTTGGAACCATAGATCTCAAATTTTGACTCATCAGACCAAAGCACAGATTTCCACTGGTCTAATGTCCATTCCTTGTGTTTCTTGGCCCAAACAAATCCCTTCTGCTTGTTGCCTCTCCTTAGCAGTGGTTTCCTAGCAGCTACTTGACCATGAAGGCCTGATTTGCGCAGTCTCCTCTTAACAGTTGTTCTAGAGATGTGTCTGCTGCTAGAACTCTGTGTGGCATTCATCTGGTCTCTAATCTGAGCTGCTGTTAACTTGCGATTTCTGAGGCTGGTGACTCGGATGAACTTATCCTCAGCAGCAGAGGTGACTCTTGGTCTTCCTTTCCTGGGGCGGTCCTCATGTGAGCCAGTTTCGTTGTAGCACTTGATGGTTTTTCACTTGGACAGATTCAAAGTTTTCGCAATTTTCCGGACTGACTGACCTTCATTTGTTAAAGTAATGATGGCCACTCGTTTCTCTTTCCGTAGCTGATTGGTTCTTGCCATAATATGAATTCTAACGGTTGTCCAATAGGGCTGTCAGCTGTGGATCAACCTGTTTTCTGCACAATGCAACTGATGGTCCCAACCCCATTAATAAGGAAAAAAATTCCACTAATTAACCCTGACAAGGCACACCTGTGAAGTGAAACCATTTCAGGTGACTACCTCATGAAGCTCATTGAGAGAACACCAAGGGTTTGCAGCGCTATCAAAAAAGCAAAGGGTGGCTACTTTGAAGAATCTAAAATATAAGACATGTTTTCAGTTATTTCACACTTTTTTGTTAAGTACATACTTCCATATGCGTTCATTCATAGTTTTGATGCCTTCAGTGAGAATCTACAATGTAAATGGTCATGAAAATAAAGGAAACGCATTGAATGAGAAGGTGTGTCCAAACTTTTGGCCTGTACTGTATATGTCAGTGGCTTGTTGATTTTTGCATTGTTAGTTTATTTCCTAACCTGGCCTGGGACACACACATTCATACGGTTTGATAAAGTACTTATTGAACTTTAACTTATCATTGCACTTACAATAACAAGCGTAGCTGTCTTCAATTTAGGTCATCGTGTCTCATCTCCGTTTTTTCCTGCATCCACCGTGTGTTTGTGTGCGCGTCAGTAGCGGGGGGAACTGTATGAGCAGCAGCCCCGCCCGTTGCAGACAAGATTGAAACCGCAGCCGCTGCAGCAACTTTATAGTGAAAAAAACGTTAGAGGGTAGCCTACATTGATGTTAAAATGTATACAGGTTGGCAGGACGGTCTGAAATGTTTTGCTTTGTCTTTCGCTGTACATTTTGTTGGTAAACGTGAGATGTTCAAGTCTCGTCTTCATATCGGAAACAAGCTTTCTCACTCCCGCTTGGTCAGTGGCACTCAGTCACATTATACTGACGTAAAGTATGGCACGTGGGACTGCTAGGATTGGTTGAAGTCACGGGAAACTCCGGTTATTGGTCAAATTTGTGGAGAAGTTGCGGTGATTGGTCAAAATTGCGAGTTGCACCAAAGTCACGGTGATTGGTTGAATTTGCGTGAATTGGCGCAATCGCGAAATTCTGGAGGGACTGTTCATTTTGGGGTAAATTTGTTAAACGTGTTTGGTTTATCCAATACCTAGGGCTGGTAATACCCTTTAAAGTGATACCAATACTATAGAGTACTTAATTTGTTCTTTAAATAAATCTGTTATTTGATATCCGAGATCGTATTGTGAACGAGTTGCCATTAAAGTCTGTTTTGAAATTCTGGAGCAGCAAGACCCATGTGACGCGTTCGTCCAATCAGCTGCCATGTGTTGCATTCGTCACGCTCATCCCGCTAGTCATTTCCAGTAAGTGTTTTAACATAGGTGTCGAAAGTGGGCACTACGGTAGTAAGTGGTTAGTGCACATTAACAGTGTACTGATGAACCGTGCGGCCCACACACACTCCGAACCGAGCGATTCGGATGTTTTTTCATGAACCGTCCCACGCCTACTGAACACAGCAGAAAACAGGCAAAAACATTAAAAGCAACAACCGTAAAATCAATAAGCAACATCAGTAGGCTTTAAGCGATTTATGGTCTGTCGATGCAGAATTGTTCCCATTGCGATGCAATGATTAATTTCAACACCCCTAATACCCATAATTATAAAAATATATATAATATATAAAAGATTTCCATAGGCTCTATATCTGTGATGTCAATTGTGATTTGGGAGTAATAACACTGCTTAAAATGTATTAAGTCTATTTGAGTTTTAGAGGTCAAATGGGGTCTGTATTTTTCCTATAAACAGGGCTTCAACACAATTTTAACATCATCCACTGCATTATTTCCACCAGCAATCAAAAGGCGCTCCATTCAGACTACCACAGGATCACCAGCTCTTCACCTGCCTCACACAGGCCATTGCTGACGGTAAATACAGACAAATGTACTTTTTCTTGTGGTAATATATTCATCTTAGCCTTCACCGCTCTTGGTTTCTTCCTCTGACTGCTGTCCGTGTGACTACTCTAGGTGTGGTAATGGAAGACCCTTACTGGCAGAGCTTCATGGAGCAGGCTGTCCGTCTCCTCTACTTCATGGCTGAATCCCCTGACCAGCTGTGCACTCGGCTGCTCCAGCGCAGCGCTCGCCTCTTACTAGATCAGATTGCAGAAGGTGGCGAACTCAACAAGGACGCTAGCCAAATGCAAGATGTATCTCAAGAGTCCAACGAGCAAGGCGAACAAGGTGAGTCTCCTTGTGTCTCTGTCTACGTTAACACAGTGTAACCGGTCCAATGTACTCTTAATCACATGTGTCCATGTGTCTTTCTCTCCTGCAGTGAACTGTGTATGTCTGGCCCAGCTGTTGGCTCTGTGTGGCTGTGTGGCTTTCTGGCAGGTGTCTCACCTTGAGCGCAGTGTGAGCGCTGAGCTGCGGAGGAGGAGAGGAGAGAAAGAGGAGAGGGAGGAGAAGGAAAAGGGCCCATCCAGCAAAGCTAAGGTGATCAGGCTGTATATAACACTTGACTTGACTCGCTGTATGTGCTGTACAGGCGTTTAAACAACCCAGTCTAATGCTGAAAGTAAGTGTGTTAATGTCATGCACTACCCAATTAAACTCACCTGTGAGCCTCAAAGGCTTTTAGTGTGGAGCTAAAAGTTAAGTTATTTGATTAGTCTATTACAAAAAATTTACACCTATTTTGATAATCAATTAATTGTTTGAGTCAAACATCTGATGGTTCCAGCTTCTCCAATCTTAGGATTTGCTGCTGTTTTCTATGAATGTTCTGGAGAATTTTCATGGCCACTTTTAACATTTTTGTTATTTTATACACATAACAATGAATCGGTTAATTAATTAAGAAAATCGTTAGTTGCAGCATTATTTCAGTTCATACTGGAGTTACTGGAGTTTTTAAAAGTACTTCTGCAGATACTTTAATGTTACACTGAAGCCAAAACAAGTCCCTGTATAGTGAAAATCATTTAGATAATCAGTCTCAGCAGGATGGCTTGACGAGATGAATGTGAATGACAGTCAGATGAGTAATGGCTCATCATTGATTAGCCCATCAGGGAACCAAAAGAAATGTTTCCTTAATTAACATTTTTGTTATATATTATTTTATCTTTTCACAGAAAGAGGCAGATTGGCATACAACAAAATTTGTAGGTTGGACTCAAACGTCTAATGTCACTACCACGTGGTATACCTCACCAGGAATAGGGCAGCAACTAACTGTATATGTCATTGTTTCTTTATTTTCTAGATTAATCCATTAGTTGTTTAGTCTATAAAATGTAACGAAATGGTGAAAAATGTTGATCAGTGTTTCCCAAAGCCCAAGGTGACATCCTTTCAATGTGTTGCTTAATCTACAACTCAAATATATTCAGTTTACTAACATAGAGGAGTATAGAAACCAGGAAATATATTTACATTTAAGAAGTTGTAATCTGAGAATTTTGACAAATTAGTGTAACCAATTGATTATCAAAATAGTTAGCAATTAATTTAGTAGTTGACAACTAATAGATTAATATTTGTAGCTCTAACCAGGACGAGAGGGTTTTAGTGATTGTCCATGCAAAATGGCGCATGAAAACCATGTCTATGAATGTTTTTTATTCTGTGAAAACTTGTCACTACTGGAATAAATTGTAACCACCTTTCAAGTATATTGGCAGTGTTTCATACTAAAAAAAATTAACTAATCCCTTCAGTATTAATGGTCACTTTTATCTGCAGTCAGACGGAAATTTGCCAAATGAAATTTACTTGCGTGGTGTAGTGAAAATTACATTAAAAGGAATGGGAAGCAAAATGTGTTTTATTGAGAAAAAAAAAGAGAGAGAAGAGGCTGTTTAGGTAAAGCTTTTCTGTTTTTCCAACAGCAAGCGGCCAATGAGAGTGCTATGGAGGAGGAGCTGGGGTTGATTGGTGCTTCTGCTGAAGATACGGAGGCTGAACTCATCAGAAAGATCTGCGAGACTGAATTACTGGCTGGTAATGAAAACCTCTAAACCCCTTTATTCACCATCCTCTGCATTCAGTTCTTCACATACGAAAAACATCTTCTCCCCACCCTCCTCTCTCTGTCTGTTTAGAAGAGAACCTGCTGTCTGCATTCCTTCCTCTGTTGGTGAGAGTCTGCAGCTCCCCAGGACGTTATTCCCACCCGCAGCTCACCACTGCTGCCTGTCTGGCACTCTCTCAGTACATGATGATAAGGTAAAAACATTGACTATTCCCATTTTCTTTATGTACAGCGGGGGAAATAAGTATCAAAGGCGTCAACATTTTTCCCAGTAAATATATTTCCGATGGAGCTATTGGAATTACATTTTCACCAGATGTCAACAACAACCAAAGTAATCCACCCATACAAAGAAATCAAAACATGTATGTCCCTACAAAAGTTATGTGGAATGATAATTGGAACATGAAGAAAAGGGGGTGTAAAAAGGCATGGGAAGCCAATAAACAAGCTGAAATCTGTCAGTATTTAGGAAGCAATCCTGCCCCATATTAGTGCAAGTTAATATCCGATGGATTAGTCCTAACTGATGGCCTATAAAAAGTTTGTTAAATATGTGAATATAGTGAATTCTTTGTCTCTTTTGTCAGCCCATCGACATGTGAAGAAAACATCCGTCTCATGTTTACAGTGCTGGAGCGCTCCACTCTTCCTGTGGTCAGGGCAAATGCCATAATAGCTCTGGGAGACCTCACCGTCCGTTTTCCTAATATCTTGGAGCCTTGGACACAGAATCTCTATGCCAGGTAAATGTAATAAGTTCAACTGAATCAGCCCAGTGATATAAAATTAATTTGTCACAGTAGCAGCTCATGCTCGTTAACACTCCATCACAAATTGACTCTTTTCCAATAATATGCCCATTATCGCAATATCCGTAGATTTGTTTTTCCACCCAACATTCTAAAGATAACCTGCGTCTGATGGCTCAGCTTAGTGGGTGTACTGTAAAAGACGTTAAATCTCATCCAACATCCCGCTTCTGCTTGTACACTTGAGCCATCTTCATCCGGATCCCACCACCGTCTCAGTGTGTTCCTCTCAGCCACTCAAGTGTTGCAGCTGTCACAATGCTCCACTGAGCCACATGATGGGAAAAGTTTACTCTTTCCATCACGACTTTTGAACGGGGGAAACTTTGAGATGATCTATGTTTGCAAACTCTATTATCTGCTTTGTGTCCTGACCTCTGGTTGCCATGGGAACCGGCCAGAGCTTCATGGCCAGTAGATAAACCCAACCCCACACATGAACTAGGGTGGATATTTTGACCGCCTTCGACAAGGGTACTTTAGACAACTTAATTACTGGTGTGTTACGGATTGTGACTAGAACCAATGGCTAGTGTGTTGTAATTATACGCAGCAGTTTGGTGAGCAGAAGAGAATAATTTGGGGTGAAGTCAAAGGTTCTACAATTGTTTTTACGCTTGTACGCTTTCATTTTAAAAACACTTAATGGTTTCTGTTTCGTCTGCACAAAGTTACGGTTTTCCTATAGTGAACTTAGAAGCTGAAGTTTCTCTCTTGGATGAAGTGAGGTTCTAATTATCATGGTTGGTAATGCTCACATTGACTTGTTTCGGACGTGTAAAACATTCTGTTCTTTTATAATGCTTCATTGCCCTCCTTGTGTTTCCTACCTGATAAGCATTTCATAGCGTTCCCTAATTGTCTCCCACACACCAACACCTCCACTATTCTCTAGGCTGCTGCCCTGGAGCCTCCTGATAAGCGCATTAAGAATTAATTACCCTGCTCATTGCTGTTGCAAGCTTCTGCATTGGCTTGTAGCAGTGCCATGAACAAGTGTCTGATCCTCTGCCAGGAGTCCTGCTCTCTGGCATAAATGAAAAATGGTTAATGAGGTTTTTTTGTTCTGTGGTTTTGGGTGAGGGTGAATCTAAATCGGTCTCAGAAAGGTATCTGATTGCCCTGCCATCACCTGTCCAATCCCATTGTATTCTGCCAAGGCTGTGACAGTTGTTTGGTTTCAGTGACGTTCTGCCTAATTACCCAGTCTTTACAGAAAGCTTAATTGACTAAGACTGGGAAAATGCACAGGTGGCAAGAATTTTTTACCACCCACGTCTTTAGTTACGCTAGCGATGTGTACTGGAAATATTGGTATACCGCTTTGGTCCAGACTGAAATATCTCAACAACCATTGAATGGTTTTTCATAAAATTTTGTATGGACAGGCGTGGTGCCCAGAGGCTGAAACATACTGCTTTCGGCTATCACTTGTAGTGAGAAGATGATTGAGGAAATATTTCCGGTCAGAACGAAAATGAATCTGGCAGTAATTTCACACTTCTTCTCCTCTAGGCTCAGTGACGAGGTTCCTTCAGTGAGGCAGACAGCTGTGACCGTTCTTACTCAGTTGGTGCTTAAGGATGTGCTCAAGGTAAAAGGTCAAGTCAGTGAGGTGGCTGTGCTGCTAATTGACCCGGAGCCTCACATTACCAGCCTGGCCCTGAACTTCTTCAACGAGCTGGCCTCCAAGGTACACACACACACAGACAGACAGACACACACACACACACACCTGAATAATTGGGAAGGTTTTTAACTCTTAGTGTTACCCATCAGGACAATGCAATCTACAACCTGCTCCCAGATATTATCAGTCGCCTGTCTGACCCAGAGAGAGGCATGACCTCCGAGGACTTCAACACCATCATGAAGTGAGTTGCATGGCCTTTCAGTGTGTCTGGTCCAATTTGCTGCCTTTGTCCACTGAGGATTTGTCCATACTGAGCAGGATTCGGCAGGCCTGGGAAAAGTCATGACTTGTTTAAGGGGGGAAATTGACAGAATGCTATTTTAAGAGCTTTATTTAGATGCTATATTGTGTATCTGTGTTTTCAGACAGCTGTTCTCCTACATCACCAAGGAAAGGCAGACAGAGTCTCTGGTAGAGAAACTGTGTCAGCGCTTTAGGACTGCCAAGTGAGTAAATCTCCACCTACTTCTCTCCTCTCACCTGCATCTTTTTATTTTTTAATTTTTTCTTTGTTCCATTTCTGAGTCGGCCCTGCAGTATTTTATTTGTGCAAGATGAAGGGGTGGATGCGTAGGTGGGTAATTAATGGGTATTTAGTGCGTGAAGATAGATCGACAATTAAAGCGAGATGGACTCACAAAATGATGGACAGGGACCTTGCCCCACTTCTACTTCCCCCAATGTGACCTTTCTTTCTCCTATTGGGCACAGACCTGCTGTCTCGTACACTGGCCCCCACCAACGCACTTCATATTACTGTTGCTGTTTTAAGAAGTAGTATCATGAACAAGATGTGCTCAAAACATTCTGCAAATTCATTACATGTCTTCAGCCACGTCACAAAACTTTTAAATTGTTAATAAATGCATTTAATACACTGAATTTAAATTCAGTGTTATGTTCAATTATATCTCGTGCATGCAGAGAAAATTTGCTTATTTTGAATATGTTGCTCCCGAGTAGAATTTCTCATGTCAAGCTGCATTCTTAATTGCTGCCCTCAGGCCTGAGAAAAAAATTTGCGGATCAAAATGTTGCCTTTTAAAAAGCAAAACTATTTAAATAGAGCCTAACAGTGTGCAGATCCCCTTTATGCCCTGTAGTTAAATACTTTTTGTCTTGGTCCTGAATATTTTTGTTTGAATGTGTGCAAACTTGGTCCCTGAGCTGCATTCTTGAAACCTCTACAGGCCACTTTACCCTACAGGCTTCATTTCTGATCTGCTGCTCTTTTATGAACCATCCAGACCTCTCAGGTCTTCTGGGACAGGTCTGTTACTATCCTAGAGTCAAAACAAATCCTGGAGAAGCCGCATTCAGTTTGAATGCACCACATATCTCCATCTACTTTATTGATATCGTCCCCCAGGGGCAATTTATGGTGCAGCAAGGCATACATGTAAAACAATCCGACACACAGCAAAACCAAAGACAACAAACGGAAATCCACATTAAGTGGAACCCTAAAAATAAGCACATGAATAACAAAGTGGTTAAGGTCCATTTGTCCATCATTAATTACTAATAAAAAGACCAGATGTGACTTGCTGCCGGTTACTGCATGTGCTCTCCAAACCCCATATCTGAAACTAACTCCCTTTTCTGTTTGCCACTTCAGTTTATTGGATTACATTTTTGACTATTTATTCATATCTTGCACTGTAAATGTAATCTATGGTTTGGTCTTTCATATCTATTTAGCTTTAAAAAAAAATCTATTTGTGTATCTACTGTATATTGCCTTCTACATTTGCTTGTTTCTTCCATATCTTTTCCCAAGGCCTTTTTTTGTTTTATGTAAAACACTGATGTACCGTGATGGAAACATTTCACCTATTACCTACACTGACATTTTATTCACTCATTTTGTCATGAAAACTGTCTTCCCATATAGTTGATGTAGACAAACAATTGGCCGGGCCAGGCTTCAGTCTGCCTCTGACTCATTCTTCATACTCCGAGCTCAAAGGAAGGACATTTTATATTACACAATGGCAAAGTGAATTTAGATACAGAGGTTCCTGGAAAATGAGATTTGGTCCAAATGCCAGGGCAAAGCCATATTCATGAGTAATGAGTTTTTATGTTGAGGATCTTGAATTTCTATGCATTTCACATAGTTTCTAATTAGGTTAAGTCTCTAATCCCTAAGACTCCCATGCTACTTCTCTCTTAGGACGGAGCGTCAGTGGTGTGACTTGGCCATGTCTCTGTCTCTGCTGTCCATGTGCGAGCGTGGTTTCAAGAGGCTGCAGGAATGCTGGGAGTGTTACAGCGACAAGTTAACTGAGCCTGGCGTCTACCAGCCTCTGCTCTCCATCACTGCCAGGCTCCGTCGTGGGGCCAAAGCCCAGTTCAAGGTGTCCCATAAATCTCCTTCTTAAACCACTAGTTTTGTAAAAAAAAAAATGTAATCTTTGCATTTACTGACGGTAACTTTGTTTTCCCAGGCCCAGGTAGATGAGTTTGAGAAGCGGCTGACTGCGGTTCACACACGGGGGCTGGAGAATGTGGAAAGTCCTGAGATGGATGAGGAGAACCAAAAAGGAGTAGGATCCTCTGAGAAGACAGTCATGTGTACACCTCTGCCCGCCAGAGGCCGTACGAGGTCAAAAAGAGGTCAGTGCTCATAGAAATTCATTTTCAAGGGTCCTGCTGTGTGCAAATATGCATGTAGAAAATTGTTGATTTTGTTTGTGAGGGGGAACATTTTTTTTGTTACAGGTCAAGCAAAGCCTTCAGTTTCTGGCCGTGGCGACGACAGTTTTGTGACTCCTCAGAAATCTCGCAAGTCCAAAAAACCTGCGATCACCTTCAGCAGTGATGAAGAGGAGGATGAAGAGGGTGAGTGCAGCCACTTTATTCATTTAATGTTCCACTTATGGCATTAGTATGTAACTTTTTGATATTATTGAACGTCCGTTACATCCATTGCCAAATTAGTTGCTACAAAGCTAATTAAGACGATCAGCTCCACCCAACTCTCTCTGTATTTCTCAGTACGGCTATGTTCAGAAGATTGTGTCTGGTGATTTTTATTTATTATTTTTATTTTTTTAATCCTCCGTGTCTGCTACTAGCAACTGTGTGGAGGAGGGGTGGAGGTGCGTGCGCGATCAAGGAAGGCTTGCATCATCTGGATGCGCCTACAGTGTTGTCATTACTTAGAATTCCTCATGGGGGAGACGGACACTACGCACTATAGCTTTAAGGATTATTCTGCCTTATTTACATGTTTTACTATTGATCAGTTGTTTGGAATTTAACTTAATTTGTCTTTTAAGGAACATATTGGATGGAATGTATAAATGACATTTATTTAGGGCTGCAACTAATTTATTAAAATAATGACACTGCTTTTCTTAATTGTTTTGTCTCTAAAATGACAGAAAATGCCTATCACAAACGTCTTCAAATTGCTTGTTTAGTTTGACCAACTGTCCAAAATCCAAAGAGATTCAGCAGTTTAATAACACACAGGACAAATAAAACATATTATATATTATACATTTTAGAAGCTGGAACGAGGGAATATTTCTGCTTTGAAAATCCCCCCAAAAAATGTTCTTGATCAATGGACTAGTCGTTTCAACTGATAGTATTATGAATAGAATTGACATCAGTATTTTGGAACAAGTCAGTAATATACTTTAGATCAATAAAAGTTCAGAGTGGAGTCCAGTTATCCAAGATCTGGGGATATCTCCAATAGTCCGGATGATATCTGAAAATTATGTTCACATTTTCATAAAAGCATGGAATTTGGTACACTTGTACAGTTTGGTGTGCCAAACATTTTCAGAAAGGGAGCCATGGTGGCCATTTTATTTTGCGCCATAAATGAATTATGTGTTTTGCATCATATCTCCTGAACCAAACATGGCAACACAGAATAGGTGATGTCTCCACCTATGTTTTGATGGTCAAGGATTACAATGATACAAAATACAACATCATAAACTGTTCAGGTAAAAAGTTAATTGTGCATTTAGTGACATTGACAAGGGTAATCTCAGTATCTGAGAACCTAGGCTAGACTTTAGATTATCATGTCTGTTGCATGCATGTTGTGTAGAGTTTTGGACACGTAATTCTTTTGTTCATAAACCGTGATGTACAGTGACTGAAAGTACAAGGACAGTATTTAATATGACCTTAACAACTAAGCTTAAAAAAGTGTCAAACAACGATTTACTTAAGAAAACATTTGTTTTAGGCTTATGCTGATTGACGATCAGATTGTATATGGACAAATAAAAAATTATCGGCTATTGGTTTCAGATCTTCAGAACGAAGAGGTAATAAAATAACATCTAGAATCTGTGCCACTGATTGGTCAGAGAGAATCATCACTTGAAAAAACTACACCATGGTCAGTTGATGAAGTAAAGACGTTCCTCTGTTTGCTTGCCGATGAAAGGCTCTAGCAGGGGGAACACACTGTGTTGAAAATGATGTCACAACTGTTTCACGCAGCGTCGCTGTAACGATCAGCTGAGGATCCCGTCTCCATCGATGTGTCACTATCTGCGCTGGCAAACAAAATCCAGAAAAGTACCATGTACCAAAAGCGAGTCGTGCCGTACCATGCAGAGGAAATTTATTAGAGTCCATGACTGATCTCCGACAACCCCCCCCTGACTTGTCCTACTTCTAATCTATTTGTTTTTTCATCAGATGCCGTAATGGCGGAGAGTGAGACCCCTAAAGTGACGACACCCATCTCCCGCACATCCCGGCGAGCTCGCCTCAGAAACTGATCTGACTTCTGTTGTATTGTCTTATTTCTGTGTATCTTCCTTTTTTAATCTTTTATCTGAAATGGTGTATTGCGTCTTTACATATTTTTTACTTTTTAATCTTATTTTTTAATCTTTTCTTTTTTCAAAGATATTGGTACTTTTGCACCAAACTGAAGTAGTCTGAGGACTAGTGTAACGACATAGCATCAAATAAACCTGCTTCTTGTTTTGATTACCACTCTACGGCTGTCTCTCTCATTTTGAGCTGTGTCACTCACCGGCCTCTGCACGCTGAAGAAACCTCCAGAGGCTTGACACTAAAATGTGTGACGGGTTTGGTCTCTGCTGGGTTATGTCAAGTAAATTTATACCTTCATTACAAGCAGCTTGGATTGTCTGCTTGTATCATGTGTTTGGACAGTGGTGTTTAATGGGTTGTCACAGCTTGCCCAGACAGGATTAATACCCCACTTGCTTCTCCACTTCATTTTTTCTTTTCCTTACTTGCACCATGTTCTTTCATATCAGATTTCAGTCTTTGTCAGACGAGAAACACTAATTCTGTTGTTTTTTTTAAACCAGTGAGTGTGGCTGCATGTTGTTTATTTACAATGTTTTTTTTTTTTTTTTTTCCTCTGTCTGACACATTTGCTGTTTCCTCGTTGGCCGCCTCTGTTCTCCTGTAATCAATCTCTTTTGTAGATCTCCCTCCGCGCTCTGCCTGGTGCTTTTCTCCTTCCCACCTCCTCCTACTCTTCGTTGCCTACTTTTCCTCTAACAGTGCTCCTCTCTTCACTGACATCGCATGCACAGTAGTTCAACCCCCCCCTAATCTCTCTCCTTTTCGCCTACTCCCTCTCCCACACATTGTCCTCTCCTAAAAGATGAGAGGGGTGCATTTCTGTATATGTGATTGATAAGTTATGTAAAGACACTTGCCAACAACAGGCTAACATTGATTGCGGCAGCACTCTCGAGGACAAATTTGAGTGAAATGTATTCAGTAGGTGCTGAATGCAAAAACATGAGTACATTTGCCATGTTTATAACTTTATTTAGTGCTTTAAAATTCTGATTTCTGCTTGTTCGTGCATGTTTGAAAACCTCACACTTTGCTCACAGAAGCTGCTTAAATTAAGAGAAAATATTCACAATTGCTTGTCAAGTGCCTAACATACATTTGTAACTGCTGGGGGTTCATTTACTTGAAATAATCAGAGGCTGCTGAACTTTGAGGTCGGTGTGTTGGACGTGCAGCTCCTGCCAGCGTTGTAATTTGGAGGCAGGGGGTACAGGGAGCAGATGGCACTGACAGACTGTAACTTACCCAACAGAGAAGGGAGGTCAGTGCATGCTGGGAAAGGCACCGGAGACAAAGGGAAGAGAGGGAGGCTGATATTTATGAGGAGCATTGTTAGAACACAGGAAATGTATGATTATGTGGTGACAAAAGACGTGACTCATTCCTGCCATTTCATAACTCGGGTCTCACTGATGAGGCATTAGTTGACTGTTGCCCTCTGACCTTGCTTTGTGCAGCACAGTTTGGCTTGCAGAGTGCACACAGTACACACAAGTCACCTTGGCAATAACAATCACTCTCTCCGAGGCTATGACATCACTCCAAAGAAAAAAGAGGAGGGGGGGGGTGTCTCTGGCTCTACAAAACCTCTGCAGCATCCCAGCTGATGCCCCAACATTCTGCTTCTGCCAAGAGGACCGACGCAAGCAGAAGAAAACTCTTCCTTTCAATTCCATCAGCGAGCGGGGAGTAGGAGGAGTCAGTGGAGTGAGATAGTGATGCTCCCTGCAGGTGCCAACAAGTGAGAGGTAGCCCCGAGACGGAGAGCCAGGGAGATGGACAAGAGTCTGTGAGAGCTGAGGAACACACCTAGAGCTCCGAGAGAAACCAAACTGGTGAGCATGCTCTAATTTTTTTTTTTTTTTTTTTTTTTTTTTTTTAAATGTTTCAGTTGTTGAAATGTTATATTTTTTTCATACTCTTTATTTTATAGTTATCAATTAAAGTCTGATACATTTAGTAGAAAATACATTTCCACGATTTAAAGCAACCTCAAGTATAATGAAAAAGTAAGAATCTAAAAATCATCTTACAAAATGTGTTGAAGTCTCATTTTAAGTCTTATAAATTATTCTGACATAAAAATAATGAAATCCTCTACATTTTTAAGGGATACCATCTAACTAGTATTAGTATTCTTTGAAACCTTATACGCTTAATTTGAGAACTATTTAATGTATCATAAAAATATTCCTCTTAAAAATGTAGAAAACTGTATAATATTTTCTGATTTATCTATTCATTTTTGGCTGTTATCTACATTTCAAAGCCTAAGCAGGGATGGGGGCTGCAAATTCGCTCCAGCTTGACACCCAAAGTACATTGTTACTTCTGTTGCATTGCTTATTTGTTTGTCACAATGTTTATCTATATACAAATAAAAAATTTATGATTTTTGAATCACAGATTTAGATTTGTTAAAGGGGTCTGCAAAGACCACTTTCATCATTTTCTATCAAAGATTTTTCAAAACTATTTTATGTGTGTGTGTGTGTGTGTGTGTGTGTGTGTGTGTGTGTGTGTGTGTGTGTGTGTGTGTGTGTGTGTGTGTGTGTGTGTGTGTTTTATTTCATTCAGTTCTTCATTTTGTCTTTGCAGCCACTGTATTTTCAGCCCTGCTCCAGTTATTCTTGTCCGCCACCTCTGCTGCCATGCTGCGTCCTGTGCTGCTTTGTGCCACTCTGCTCCTCCTGACACCTCTGGAGATTACGGAGGCTCGCTCTCTGCACCCTTCTCCTGATGTTGTGGAGGTACACGGGGAGGGAAGGAGGGACGGAGGGAGGCGTAGATAGAAAAGAAAGGAAAAGAGTGGATTGAGGAAAATTCAGAGTGCATGAAGGATATGAGAGAATAGTCCATGAGGAGGGGAGGGAAAGCAGGAAAGAAGAAGAGGAGACTAATGAAATGTATCACTGATTGAATTATTCCCCCTCGTACACTCCCTGACTATTAAATTGAATCTCTTTTTCCTTTCTGTAGTTTATGGAGCAGTTTCTGGAACGCTACAATGAGCTTTTGACCCTCGACGACCTGGAGAACCTGTTGAACAGCCAACCAGAGGAGCAGTCCAGCTTCTCCCCGGGGGTCAAAGCGGCCGAGTACCCCAAAGGGGCTGACGCACAAACCCAGGCTGAGACCCCCTGGCTGCGCCTGCTGAAGGGGGCTCTGGCCAATCAGAAGCGAGCGGAGCCGGACCGGTCACGGAGGGGATGGAACCGAGGATGCTTTGGGCTGAAACTGGATCGGATCGGGTCCATGAGTGGACTGGGCTGTTAGTGGAGAGAAAAATAAAGACTAATAACATCCTTCTTAGAGTATGATAAGGAAAAACACACATGCAAGGGCGTTCACGTGCACTGAAGGATGTTTACATGCGTGTAGACTACATGTAGTATGGTGTAAACTTGCAGCATTGCTAATGTGATTTCATCCTGCGTAGATCAGATGCTTCACACTATTGTGGCTGTTTTTAACAGAGCAGCTGTAGTTTATTCCATGTGTAAGTATTAAACTGAATATTAGAATATGTTAGCTATATTTACATCAAATGATCATCTTTGATTTTTGGGCTTGTTTTTTAAGTAAATTGGCACCTAATGTATTTCTTGCATTTGTCTTCGTACAGTGAATGTGATTAGACAATTGTTAATCTGTGGATGGGGATTGTGTGTAAAACAGGTGTGTTGGACGTAAATATTAAATAAAGATAGCACCTGTGATTTCTGCTGATTGTTATTTTTGTTTACTTATGATTTGCATGAATAAATGGATTTGACATTAGTGGTGTTTTGCTTACAGATATTCAATTTCCCACCCCTACAGTAAATCCCTGTTTGGTTACTTGTGACACTGTTTGGTTAGATACCCGTCATTTCAATTTGTCCTTCAAAGTGCAGCTTCAAATTCTCCTGACAGATGTTGGTTTTTTTTTAACTCTTGATGCTTTATTACGTCTTCCGATGGCTGTTGGAGAAATTCACATTTCTTCCCCCATCATTCTGAAGAATGGGTGGCCAATCTTAAAAACAAATGTGTGTAAGATCCTATGCTGCTTCCGAAATGGGTTTTACTCTGGCATTACAGCCAAGTTCCTGGGGCAAAAATCTTTAATCCTTTTACAGAGAAACGTCATGAATGTGATGCAATTGCACATTTGGAGATCTTGTACCAGCAATGTGCCCAGTTTGAGAACAAGACATGAATTCCCTTAAACATGGAGGCAATGCACAAAGTCCATGTTGAAGAAAGGTCTAAACCAAGACTGCCTCTCAAAACAATCTTCACCTCAAGGTCCATTTAGTAGCTATTATTATAATTAATATATAGATATTAGTTGATCATATCACATTATTTTAATCAATAATCGTTGGGCCGTTTTTTTCTTCATTCCAAAAAAAAAACTGAATCCACAATTCTATGACAACTGAGCAGACTATATCTGCAGAAGAAGATCATGTTATATGACTGAAAGCTCCAGAATAGCATCTCAAATGGACCTTTAAGGTGAGTTTTTGGCAACTGCTGTTTCCTAGGTCAAGAAGGAGCAAAATAATTAATCTTACATGATATCCTACATAGTTTGTAGCCTGCAGCGGTTGAATGTAACTACGTACATTTACTAAAGTACTGTACTTAAGAATACATTCAAGGTACTTGTACTTTATTTGAGAATGTTCATATCATGCAACTTTGTACTTCTACTCCACTACATTTGTCTTACAATTTAAATTACCCTTCAGATTAGTTTTTAATCCCTTTCATGTCTAGTGAAAACCATGTCGCTCCAGAGGATTTTTAATGTTTGTGATAAACTGAAGGAAGAAGTGTTCCTTTATGTGTTGAGGAAATTCTACTTCCTAAGCTAAATAAACTATTTTAAAACCTCCGTAAAGCAGTGTCACAAAGCTAAAACAGGACTGTTTTTCTAATGAAAAATTGACTTTTTAGAGATACTGTACATGGTTCTCACAGGACAGCATATCTCTAAAAAATATGATTTTATAGATTATGATGCATTGCTGTAAATTAAACTACCCAGCAGTAAATGAAGTAGTTAGAATTAGCACAACAGTAAACATCTACAGCAGTAATAGTGGTAAATGCAACATACACATTAATGCAGCAGTAATATTAATCCAGAAACATCAGATAGAATACTAAAACACCGACAGGGAACATTTTACTATACAGTATTTTTACTTTAAGTACATTTTGCTGATAATACTTTAATGCATGACTTTTAGTTCTAGTGGAGTATTTTCACTGTGTGGTGTTAGTACTTTTACTGAAGTAAAGGATCTGAGTACTTACTCTACCACTGGTAGTCAGTCTTTTAGTTAAGTTTTACCTGAAGAATTTTGACATTTGACATTAAATAAATGTAGATTTCCACTGTAACACTAGATGGCAGCCTCATTCCATCACGTGTTTATTTGTTACTCGCCACACAGTGCTGCCCTCTGGACTTTGCACTGGACTTCAGTACAGGACACAAGTTGTTTCAGGCCCCTTTTTTATGCAGACATACTTACTACACTTTGTGATCAAGTAAACTCGAGTGTCACCTATATTTTGAGAAATAACACTAATTTACATAAATGCTGCTGTAAATTTGAGGCGTACAGTGAATCTTCCACTGGACTAAAATAATAATTCCCCCAGACATTTTATTGCATGGCTGCTCACCTGTGAGTAGATTTTGGCCATTGTAATTTAGAAAGAACATGTGATATGTATGAGGCAGCATTTACAGTACTGAGAGTATAAAATGGACTAGCCAGCCTGTGTCTAATCTTAGCCTGACCTTTACTTCCCCTCTTTGACCTTAAACTGGAAAGCAGAGGCCAAGACTGGCATGCACTCGGGGTTGTGGTAGTTCAGCTATGCCTGGTCCATTGGACCGTTGCCATAAAACACACCAGCACTGTCCAGTTGTGGTGCAGAGCTACACTGCTAACCTTCTGAATGTTATGATAGGACCATATGATCTGCTAAGGTAGAAAAAAATATGTTACTGAATGGTCCAGTTTGATATGTAATGTGTTGCATGTTCATGGTCTGCTGTGGTGACAAGATGCCTTGCTGTGGGTAAGGTTTCATTTCAGTGTCAGGTCTGCCCGCTTAGCATGCAGCCAGGGGGGTATTTCCACCAGGACTGTACTTAAATCCTTTGGGTTTAAACAGACATTCACATTATTCTGAATATTTAACATCGTTAAGTGGATTCTTTCAAATGCCAACTCTGTTGCCACACAAATTAGTCAAAATATACTCTGACATGTCCTGTCATATGCTGTGTACAATGCATACAAGTAAAGACTTTTAATGTGACAGCAGAACAAACATATTCCCAAGACTTCAAATGCAGCACTTTTTTTGATTATTTTGGGGCATTTTTAGGCCTTTATTTATAGAAGACAGCTGAAGACTTGAAAAGGCGAATGACATGCAGCAAAGGGCCGCAGGTCGGAATCAAAGCCGTGGATGCTGCGTCGAGGAGTAAACCTTTATATATGGGCGCCATGGGCGATTTTAGACCCTATTTTTGGTAGTCCCCAGAGAAGAAGTTGGTAATGGCGCACATTAGAAGCCAAACTGAAATGTAAGCAACTAAAATTGCTGAATGTTAGAACATTGTGTCAAATTGGTCGTTATTACTGTGACTTAAAAAAGTGTCAGGTTTAGTTCCAAGCTGACGTTGTTGTTCAGTAGCTAGCTACTGAAGAACAGAAATGATCAGATAATTAAATTACTGATTTAGCAGGAAGGGGAGGGGGTGTAACACTAACAAGGCACTGTATCCGTGTCACATTCTCATTAGGGACTGAGCGCCCCTAAAGGTCTGATCCTAGAATCGCCCCTGATGGGCACCTGCTCTACCAGGTGAGCTCCTCAGGCTCCCCAAGTGTAGCACTTTTACTCAGATGAAGAAAACTGTCTGTCAATGAAATGCTTTTTTTAGCATTCATATTCTGTAAGTTCTTGACTCCTTTGCACATGTGTAATGATCATGCGTTCATGTTGTGTAACCAAGACTCAAATTTTGACTGCTGCTGAGGAGATGGAGAAGCAGAGCAGCTACAGAGAGTCTGAAAGTGAAGGGTCATGGTCTTTGGACATTAAATGTCACAGTCATGAAGACAGAGATTTGATCCCTTATGTGTCTGTATTTACTGAGAAGGTCAGTGAGGGACCCCTCTCTTTTTTCAGCCCACAATCTGAGGACTTTAATATCTATATCTAGACGAGGGAGGTGGAAACAAGAAAGGCTTCATTGTGCTGTAACTTCTGATGAAATAATGTCAATCCAAACTGAATATTTCAGAGCTTTAGGCCTACAATTAGCAGCCTGAAATTCTTCTAGGATTTGTAACTTGCATGAAGTGAAGTTGCAGAGGCCAGCTTGCATGTCTCTGTGCAGGCTGACGACCTTGACATTTTGAGGGGGCGGGGCGAGGAGCAGTGACAATCGAGGGGGCGTGGCTTTAACCTCTGGTCAATCATAAAACCACACAGCTCAACTTTGTTCTTCCCCACTCACAACCGGAGTCGCAAGACAGACTGAGGCTTCTCACTTACGGTAAATACCTTCAACAACTACATTATTTCAGACAGATCGAGGGTCAGGGCCTCAGCAACATGCGGCATGGCTAGATTTAGATCACCTGGGAACAAACTGCATGGACTTAATTGAACCTAATTTGAAAGTACATGTGGTCATAACGTTTACACACATTTCCTTTGCTTTGTACTCCTTTTTAAATGTAATTATGGTTGCTTATGAGTATGTAAAATTGCTTTATAATGCACATATTGACTAGTTTCTAAACCTTCAGATTCACTTGGCCTGTGGTCACAGTCCATTAGTGGAATACTTTTGTTTGTTCATTTTAAACTCTTTGCAAATCTCGACGCACAATCTTAGCAACTGTCCCTTATCAAGAGAAAGTTAATATATGGCATAATAAATGTCGGTTTATCCGTATGTAACAGAATGCATTATTCAGAACTACTCTCTCTCCCTCTCATTTCTCATTCCAGAGGATTAAGACAACCCAGTCAAAATGGTGAAAGTTGGAATCAATGGGTAAGGGCTCATTGTCATTCACTCGCCTAACCGAATCAACCAAACTAACTCTTAACTTCAACACACGCTCATAGTAGCAGCCCCAACTCACAATGCCACACCCCTCTCATCTGTGCACACAGCGGGCATTAGCAGTGATTTACTGTAACAGCTGCCTCTGTTAACTTTTCAAAAAGCATTATCTGTACTTCCTAAAGCTTTATTTTTGTTTGCATTTAAAAATACAATTATTAAGAGACATTTTAAATTATATACACACTTTTTTCCCTACATATACTCTGATAAACTGTCAGTTAAAGTCGGCTGAACCAAAGCATGTCCAAAAGCTCATACAAAGACCTCTACTAAAAACTCAAGCTTTAATGTCATTAAATAAAAATGAGAAAGCTATGCAGATGATCATGGACACTGTCAGTTAGAACTATTTATAAAAAAAAAAAAAAAAAAAAAAAAAACAACTTGTATCTAAAAGAGAATTTAACCACATTACCAGAACAAGGAAGATTATGTTAAGACTGTCTGTTAGATATGAGTGAAATTAATTATTTTAGAAATAAAAGTAAGTAGTTAATTGACAGGCTACTAAATACATACTTCAAAAGAATCAACAGAATTATATCAGTTTTAGTATAGAGAAACTCTATAAAACCTGTTTTCTGTTTCACTGAAGGCTTAAATGTGCCCAAACTGCAGCCCCTCTGCCATTAATTAATAATGGCCAGGCACCAACCTGTGTACAGTCACTTGGCTGTTCTCATGTTATTCTTGAACTCTGAACTTTGGTCACTCAGCAGATAACAATGTGGGCAATGGTTTCAGCATTAGGTACATTTAACAGGGGATTGTTTTTCTGCTGTCTATACCAAGTAGAAGAGGACCTGCATAACTTAAATGTTATTGAATGTGCTTATTGTGACGTTAAAGTCTTCCCTACCTATCTGTTATCTCTCCGCCCCTCGTCCTCCTCCCCCAGTGTCTGAGCACAGACTGTATCTGTGCCATGATTTTGGACCTGCGGTTAAAAAGTAACTCAGCCGCTGATCAAACACTGAATTGCCGTCACCAGGATTACCACATTCAAGCTCCATTTCGACTTTAGCCCCCAGAGAGGGGAGTGTGAGAGCTGTGCAACACACACCTCCATCTGTCCCTCCTCCTGAACCCTGCCCTTTCTTCAGCTGTGCTTTCAGGTTTCCTGGGGACTTTATGTATCCCACACAAAGGAAAAAAAGCTGTAATGGAAAGTAGGCCATGCTTTGGTTTAAGTGAATGTTTTTACCCCAATTTTACATATTCATGACTGATTTACAAACATGGAGCTTCATTATGGAACATAACAAGGATCAGCCAGTGACTTTGGTCAGAGTTGCATGGTGTCACACCCCCATCTAGAGGCCAGATTATGAAACAACTCTGTTCACTTTTCAGATTTGGCCGCATCGGGCGTCTGGTGACCCGTGCTGCTTTCACCTCCAAAAAGGTTGAGATTGTGGCAATCAATGACCCTTTCATCGACCTGGAGTACATGGTAAGTGATGAAGATTGTTTGAAATCAACACCAGCCATCTGCCACATGCTTGTAAATTTAGTTGAACTTTAGGTGGTGGTTGGTGGCGTTTTCAGTTCTTTTACACACTTGGGAAGTTATGTGGAAGATGAGAATCACCTAAGACTATGATGAATTTAAATGTAATTTCAGATGAGGAGAGTGCATTAAGTGATCTTGCATCTATGCACACTGGCTAAATTAAATATGTAATGAAGGCTTTTGTGGTCTTTTAAATCAGATTTAATTTCAAATAATCTCTTTTGCTTTTGTCTTTTGTTTCCCTCCTTCACGTTTTCTTTTAGGTCTACATGTTCAAGTATGACTCCACCCACGGCCGCTTCCATGGTGAGGTCAAGGTTGAGGGAGACAAGCTGGTCATCGATGGACACAAAATCACTGTTTTCCATGAGTGAGTTTGCTAACCAGGCGTTAAATGTAGAAAGCATTTCAGTTTAATTATAATTTTAGACCTTGGCAAAAGAGAACGGAGTAAGCATGTATTGTGACTAACTTTTCATTTCTGTCTTTTCTTCAGGAGGGACCCCGCTAACATCAAATGGGGGGATGCTGGAGCCCAGTACGTGGTTGAGTCCACTGGTGTGTTCACGACCATTGAGAAGGCCTCTGTACGTATCTAAATCCTGTCTCAAACTCTTGAATAAAATAATGACATGTGATGTGCAATTGACAAAAAAGGAAATAGATTAAATACTATTTCAAAACACATTGCAGGCTCACTTGAAGGGTGGTGCCAAGAGAGTCATCATCTCTGCACCCAGCGCTGACGCTCCCATGTTCGTCATGGGCGTCAACCACGAGAAGTATGACAACTCCCTCAAGGTTGTTAGGTAAGAACCAGGTTTCTTTGTTTTTGTATATTTAAGTGGTTTGAAATTCAGTTTTTGAAAATGTGTATTATTTAGTGTTTCACTCATTGTACACCTGCTTCTGATGTGTAAAAGATGTAGGTTGAACTTTGTTGTGCTAGAACGTTTTAAGCTGGTGCCTTTTTTTTTTTTTTTTTTTTTGAAAATCCTCATTTAACTGATGATGTTCTTTGCCTCTCCATAGCAACGCTTCCTGCACAACCAACTGCCTGGCCCCCTTGGCCAAGGTCATTAACGACAACTTCGTCATCATTGAGGGCCTGATGGTGAGGATTTAAACACTCCTGGGAACAATCTGGCAGAGAGATGCTCAGCAGCCCCTCAACCAGATTACGGACAGCCCAAAACACAAACCTAGAGGGGGGCTTTAGTCATATTTAATCCTCCTCCTCTCTGTGTCTTTGTCCATCAGAGCACAGTTCATGCCATCACTGCCACCCAGAAGACTGTGGACGGACCCTCTGGCAAGCTGTGGAGGGACGGCCGTGGTGCCAGCCAGAACATCATTCCCGCCTCTACTGGTGCTGCTAAAGCTGTCGGCAAAGTCATCCCTGAGCTCAACGGGTCAGTGCCAATAGGTTTATTGCAATATACTAGATTATTTTATGAACATGACTTGCACTAAAACCAGTGACTTTCCCTTGTGACCTTACCTACTCTGTATTTCACAGCAAGCTGACTGGCATGGCCTTCCGTGTCCCCACCCCCAACGTGTCCGTGGTTGACCTGACAGTCCGTCTGGAGAAACCCGTGAGTGACCACAAACTAGAAGCATTCATGACATTTAACAAACTAAAATGTATTTTTACTTAAGTTGGGTATTTTATGTTAATTTTACTGTTCACAAATTTTAAAATTCAATCAAAAAACCAAAACCAGCAATTATTACTTTATCCTAATAAGTATTTCCCGTGTGGACTACAGTACATATGTTTATGGTAATAAGGCACTGTAGTTTATTCTGAGTCAATGTTGCGTAGCCCATCCTAATGTCATAACCGCTAAATAGCACACTAAATGCATCTTAACCATGGTTTAAAATAATCCCCAATACATTTTTGCACCAAATCTATAGCTTGCATGTATTCCCTATCTCTTTATGTATGCTGTGTCATGTAAATGTTGACCTGTTTTTTGCCTTGCTTACATATATTCATGTACATTTTCAGTAGAAACCCATAGGTCCGAGGGTTACAGATAGGAAGTCAAAGTATTGAGATTGATCTTGGATTTTTAGCTTTTCATGAAATTTGTAGACCATAAGAATTTTGGAATAACATCAGGTTGTCCTTTTTTTAATAGTGTTTATGTGAATTTAACAGGCCAAATACGAAGACATCAAGAAGGTTGTGAAGGCCGCAGCTGATGGACCCATGAAGGGCATTCTGGGATACACAGAGCACCAGGTACGTGTGTTTTTCTTATAACTGATCTTTTAAACAGTTTTTCGATCAGTATTCTTGTTAACGTGGCGTTCTCTCTTCTCTCTCCTGCAGGTTGTCTCCACAGACTTCAACGGTGACGCCCGCTCCTCCATCTTTGATGCTGGTGCTGGCATCGCCCTCAATGACCACTTTGTCAAGCTGGTCACATGGTACGCCTTCAGCATGGATTACTTTCATATCGAAATATCTGTTTTCAGCGATGCATGTTGACTCCTATTTTTTTTTTTTTCTTGCTTCCTAATCAGGTACGACAACGAGTTTGGGTACAGCAACCGTGTCTGCGACCTGATGGCCCACATGTCTACCAAGGAGTAAACCAACCAGCCGATCACTTGTCACTGCACTATGCCACATCACCCACATTCTCCTCCTCATACCGGAGTCATACATACGCAATAGAGGATTGTGTTATTTATGACTCTGCCTGTTTCCTTAATGATAGTCGACTACAACCAGATGCCTGAGGAAAGGTCCCACAGAAACCAACGAAAAGATTTAAATTGGTGATCAATTCCTTTTTTTGTATTTCTTCGCTGTTCTGTTCTTGTGTGAGATGGAGTGAAGTTGTGAGTCCTTGTCTGTAGTATTGAATTACTGCAGTTTTGGAATAAAGTCCTCTGTGAGAATCACACCGTCCTATCCTCTTTTGTCACTGCACAGAAATCTATATAGAAACTGCTCCTCTGGGGTTAATGCTGCGGTCTGCAGATTGATTCTTATGTAGGTCAATGACATTATCAAACCCTTGGAAGAGGTTTTTATCCATAGATCACAATTGTCCTCCTTTGGAATACACTTGATTGCTTGGAATCTTAAATGGGTAAAACTGTGGGGGATCATTTCTGCTCAAAGCGATCTTTGCACCACATCCCTTTTATAAAACTGTCTCATACCCAGTCCATCTGTATTGGTCACTGATCGACTTGAAAGCGAAGGATTTGTTATTTTAAAAACACTGTACATATGCATACGAATATGCTCAAGAGGAACAGTGTATAGTTTAATGGTATTTTCCTTTTTAACTTTTTGAATTTTCCTGAAAATAGATTTTATGAAATGAAATGGTTCCTGTGTGTTAGGATATTGATGGCTTTACAGCAAATTTGTCATATTAAGACAAATGTGACTTCATTCCTCCAATAAACCCCCATGGAAGAGCTTCCTAATATAAATATGAGAACAGCCTTTACAATAACACCATGCAGTTTTCAGAGCTCAGTATTTTTCAATCAGTTCCAACCACAGAAATAAACTGACAATTTAGTGTTGTGTGCATGTTAATTCAATAAGTCAAATGGAAGATCTGTTACCAAAAGTTCACTTTAAACCACACATTCATTCAGATATCTCAATATTTTGTGACACATCAACCCTTTATTCTAAGATATGTTCTGTGTGAAACATGTGGGTTACTTCACAGATATAATTGAAATGTATTCAAAATTATTCTAAGGGAACATGGAATTAGTAGGTGGCTGGAGAGGAGACACGATGCGGGTCAGAGGTTAAGCACTCTCAAATATTGCCCCACCCTCTTTTCATCTCTCTCCCAGATGGTTTCTCAGTTTGCATGCCTCTCGCTGATCATTTCTAAGCCCGATTGTCAAGAGTGAATTTTCAGCCCTCAGGTGAAGTGGCCACATTAAGATTTGGAAAAAATATGAGACAATCTTTGTTATGAAGGCCAGCTGAGAGAAGAGAAGACTGGCAACCAGACAACAGGAAGGTAGGTGCTGTGTTTTCCTGCAGGTGTGTGTTTGTGCATCTTGGATGAAGAGAGAGTTATAGTAGTAATTTATAATTCTTTGTCGGTAGAAAAACTTTTCAAGGAATCTTATTAATATGAAACTCAAGAAGAGGAGAGAGAAATGTGTGTGTTTTTAAAGTTTACATGCACTGCAGGGCCAATGAGCAGTGGCAGAATAATATGAATAATACTTTATGAACGTAAAGCTCTGCACTGTGAAAATATAAAATTTTATCTCTGTCACTATTCTGTTTTTAAACACAGTAGTTGTTATAATGTCAGTATTTTAAATGCCTCCGTGGCTCTTTGAAGCTCCGGTTGCTGCCTCTCCTCTCTGTATACTGCTGTGGGTCAGTGCAGTACGTCCATGGGAGACAGTGGCTCACAGAGGGGCTCCTGGTTTGTCCCCTGCTTTGTCCCCTCGTCCATCCACACACTGTTCCTCTCCCAACTGTCCCCCTCTGCAGAGGCTGTCGCTGTCTTCTAACCTTCATAAGTAAGCAGGTTTTAAGACACTTTCAGAGGACATTTTTATCATACAAATATGAATACCTCTATCGGTCCCTCCAGAAAAATGCGATTATGCGATCACATAATTCAATGCATAATCAGCCAAAGTCCGCATATTTTCAAATACGTCGCACTTTTGCCGCATAAATTGCCGATTTCCGTGTCACATATATCTTAGCAGAAAGAAAAATGAAAAGAAAAATGTTGTGTTTTACTTACAAGAGCAGCCATTTTCCCCTTGAAGTGATGTAATCTCTTTTTCATCAAACCGCAGTTTTTGCAAGTTCCCGCAATTTCATTGCATAAAATTGCATAAATATCCC
Source organism: Perca flavescens (assembly GCF_004354835.1). Classification (NCBI taxonomy): domain Eukaryota; kingdom Metazoa; phylum Chordata; class Actinopteri; order Perciformes; family Percidae; genus Perca; species Perca flavescens. The sequence continues at coordinate 17,271,201 of NC_041336.1, read as the reverse complement.
GCATATTCCATCGCAATTTTTAAGAAAACGTGCCGCATAATCAAGGATTTTTGCCCGCAACAATCACAAAAAACCTCTGCATTTTTCTGGAAGGACTGCTTTATTGTCTTTGGACATGTACAACAAAATGTAATGTGCTGTAGCCTAACTACATAGTAGAAATAAAATATATGTATAAAAATATCAAATATAAGTAAAATGGAACAATAGGCATGGCATGGAAAGTAATGAGACATTTTGCGTTTCATGTGTGTGCATGAGTCAGTCTTATGTGTCTCTGGATGTAAGTGACTTTAAAGTGGCTGTGCAGTCAGTAGTTTGTGTAAGATACAGTATTTGTATTAGCAGCAATGCGTCTGTTTCCGGCAGGTCCATATTTGCAAACTGTTTTAAAGACAAGCAACATTCAAACATGCTGAAGTTTATCTGAAATTCTAGTGAAGATCCCAAGTTTTCAGAAACACCAAATATATCATACCAAATTACATATATAAGTGGTGACACAAAACTGTTGAGTATTGTTTTTGAGTGAGTCTTTTTATCTATCTATCCTGTAGCTCCAAAGAAGTGGTGCAACAAGCAAACAGAATATATAATATAGTATGTCTTGGTCAACACAAAAGACAAAACCGGACATTGTCAAATTAAAACAGACAGTTCAGGTCGTCGGAATACAAAACACTTCAACAAAATACTCTTCCCATAACAGATCAATGAAGATTTGTCTGGGTTAATTGGCTTTCTGTGGAGTAGCGCAAGGGTTCAGGTCAACACAGAGCGAGAAAGAAAGAAAGAAAGAAAGAAAGAAAGAATACCCTTATTAGTCCCTAAAGTTGAATATAGGTGACTAACTATGCATTGATCCACTGTGACGCTCTCTGGTCAAGCTCACGTCATAACTGGTATTTTAAAGAGCAAAGTTGAAGTCACTTCTGCATTCTTTTCCTCACTATTTCTCTTTCTCCAGGTGTTGCATCAGTGCTGGGCAATGGCACAGTGTTGTTAGTCTACTGTCGGAAAAGAAAGAAGCTCAGACCACCAGAGCTCATGACCATCAACCTGGCTCTCTGTGATCTTGGCTTCAGCCTTTTGGGAGGGCCATTTTTCATCATTTCCAGGTACAGAATACTTTGTTATCAACCAATAAATAACCAGGCGTGAATCCTGGGTGATGACACTGTAAGTATAAATACAAACCACATATAGGCCTGCAGCCATTTGTCAGAGACAGAAGGTGATGATCCATTATGCTGGGAGACTAAAGCCCTTCTCTGCCTCTTTCAGTCTGTGTCATGCCTGGGTGTTTGGGGAGACAGGGTGCCTTTGGTACGGCATTCAGGGCTTTGTGTTTGGCATTGGCTCTCTGCTCACCACCTGTCTCATCTCTCTGGACCGTTGCCTGAAGATCTGCTGCTTAAGATATGGCAAGTCTTCCTAATATGTACAATCTACACAGGCATGACTCTTGAATGAATTGCCACAGAGGCTTTTACACAGACCTCACTTACACAATATAGATATTTTAGTCTGTACAATACCCTCCTTTCTCATAAAAATGTATGGATTTAAAGAATTATTGATTTAAGTCATTCATTAATTGATAATTGCTAAGGTCAATTAAGCCTGCTCAAGAAAATGTTAAAGTGAAATAATAATAATAATAATAATAATAATAATAATAATAATAATAATAATAACTTTGACATTTATATAGCGCCTTTCATGAAACCCAAGGACAATTTACAGAATTACAGTGGCTATACTAAGGGAGGTTGTAGTCTGCGGTGTCAAGTGGTGTTTCAGGAGAGATGTCAAGACTTCAAGGTGTTGTCAAGACAACCCATGAGGTTGAGTGTCCAGTATGCTTACACATGAACACCCTGCTTAAATAGTCACAGTTTCATTATGTGGCTTCATGCTTCTTGCCCCTCTAGGCCAATGGATTGAGAGGCGCCATGTGTATCTGTCCATAGCGCTGGTGTGGGTTTACACATTGTTCTGGGCCTTGCTGCCTGCTTTTGGCTTTGGAAGTTATGGACCAGAACCTTATGGGACCAGCTGCACCATCAACTGGTAATCTCTGATTTATGTTAAAGTGCTGCTTGGTCCTCTTTTGTTTATGGCCACAAAAAGTCCCCAGATCTAGTCTGTGCATTCTCTCATTTGTATTCTTCATGAATTTGCAGACAAACATGTGAGCGATAACCAGTCTGCCTGTATCTCTATTTCAAGGTGGAAAATGAGGTTGTCTCTAAATGAAAGAATCTATATTTTCCTCATCCTGGTATTATGCTTCGGATTTCCTGCACTCACCATCGTTGCTTCATATGTGGCCATCCTTCTGAAGGTGAGGACCACAGCTGCTTCATGACTCAAAAAAGGAGGGTCTGGGAGCTGTGTCTGTATTTATTTTGTTCAGATGTATTAGTCACTCCTTTACCGTCAGAATGTGTAGAATATATAGACTGCAACTCTGGCACCCTCTAGTGATAGTATTGAAAAGGACACTGTGGCGGACAAATGTATACACCACTACCTCCTACCCCATGAAGTTTGGCCATTAAAGCCCATGTTGCAGGTTAACCACCACTGTTGATTAATAGGTATATATAGTACTCAAGATATGTATATCATCTTTAAAAAGTTCTCCAAATAGTGTTAAAGGCCAGTTTTTGTAGTTTTTTGGCATTGGCTGGTTTTTTAATGCAATTCGGTGATGACGTCACGTTGGGGAGACGTGCCTCAGCCTAGTACTGGAACTATGGCGAGTGACTGGAATGAGGGAGAGGTGGAAAGAACCACTAATAACATGTACGATGGCCCACAGCCATATAATTTTGAACCTGTGAGACGTGAGAGGGCAAATGAAGAATTACCGAGAACTGATGGCTATTTTTTTGCAGGAGCAGATTGTTTGACAAACTTAAATTAGGTACATATAATAAACAGCTACAAAGGAATAACAGCAGCTGGCCAGTCACGGATGAGGAACCACACAGACTTTTGCATACATGTAAACCAATTTACAGGATCGTTAATTCAAAGACACATCCAGGTCTTAACAAGCACAGTATCAACTGAAATTATCAGCTCCCTCCCCTACTGGACAAGGGAAACTTCACTAAATGGGCTTAAAGCAACAAAAACTCTCTATCAGAATAATTTAAAAGACGCTATAATTGAAATTAAAAATTACTCACATGATGGCTATATACAGTATACATATACAGGTGTTTTATATATGTTGCCCTTGTAGGAATAAAATAGAGTGCTTGTGAATTGTGGTATAATAAAATGTTGCTTCTGTTTTCAGGTCTACAGATCTAATCACACTCTGGCATCTATATCATTCTCCTCCGTTAGTCACACTAGCAAAAATCTGACACTTACAAAGGTAAACCCTATGAGGATCATTTTCAGTTTCCTTGATACACATCCTGCAGGAAAAATAAAGCTTATGTTTATTTTAGATGGCTGCTGTGGTGTGCACCACATTCTTCCTGGCCTGGATGCCCTATGCCACAGTGTCTCTGATCTCTGCACTCATAAGCAGAGATGACCCAGAGGCATCTTTACAGACTGTGGTGGAGGAGTCCACTGGTATGGCCTCAAGCTCTCCAAATGCTTCAAAGATCCTGGACATCCCCTCACTGTTTAGGTGGACAGCTACAGAATATTACAGACAAATCTACCATAATTCTGAGAGCAAGTGGAGCGATGTGAACAACATGAATCCAGCCTCCATCACCGGCCTGAGTGATGCCATGCTCAGGTCCACCCTGGACAAAGAAGCCATACCAGTGACCCGGAGCCCCCAGCCATTCTCCTGTCTCCCTCCTGTAGTCACCTTGATTCCTGCTTTGTTTGCCAAGTCCCACATCATGGTCAACCCTTTAATCTACCAGATCATGAACAGGGAGTTCAGGCATGATGTCTATGTGATGGTGTTTGGCCAAGAGAAGGCAGAAAGGAGGCGAATGCAGGGGAGGAAGAAGAGCTTATGTGAAAATAAGTAACATGAGCACATTGACACTGTTTCTTGGGAAAATAGTGCAAGTTTAGATTTGTGCAGGCCCATGTTTTAAGTCTCTTTTTCTTCTCTTCTCTTTAAGGGAGAATCAGCCTCTACTACCGCCAGTAGTTTTTTAGTTTTTTATGTGGAAATAGAAAACAGAAATCTAAAGAAAGAGAACAACAGAGGGAACAGGAGTGGAGGAAGAGGAACAAACTCCTGGGCAGATAATAACTCAGTAGGGGCTGATGCATTGGACTTTTCCTCCTTTGACACCCAAGGAAACAGGCAGAGACACGGCAACATCAGTAGACGGATAGATGGATAGATAGATAGGTAGGTACTAGGTAGGTAGGTAGGTAGGTAGGTAGGTAGGTAGATAGATAGATAGATAGATAGATAGATAGATAGATAGGTAGATAGATAGATAGATAGATAGATAGATAGATAGATAGATAGATAGATAGATAGATAGATAGATAGATAGGTTGTAAAGAAGGACTAGCTATTGACAGTGTTGGGCAAGTTACTTTCAAAATGTAATACATTATAGATTACTAGTTACTGTCATTTGAGAGTAATTAGTTACATTACAATATTACTGTCTCTGAATTGTAATGCGTTACACTACTTTTGCATTACTTTTGAGTTACTTTCACCAAAATAATAGCGGAAGTCAATAGCGGATCAATAAAGTCTCCTCTTTATCCACTTTGATACATCATAGATTATTCATAATATTTTGTATAATTAATATGGATATGCAAAGTAACTAAAGCTATAAAAAATAGATAAGTAAAACGTACAATATACAAGTAGGAGAAAATGAAAATACTCAATTAAAAGTATCTTATGGTTGTATTGAAGTACGGCATTGTTGTAAAATGTTTATTTAAAGCACTTGAATAAGAAATTCATGTTGTTTAGATTAAAACAGTCTAAAGTAAATGGTCAATTATAATGTGATTAAAACTAACTATTTACATTATTTACAGTACTTGATTTACAGCTGATATGTGAAAAGGTCCACACCCTTATTTTTTTTTACAGTAATATAGTTTTACTGCGAACCGTCACAGGAAGTGCTTTATTTTGAAGTAGCCTACACGGAAGTTGTCTGTTGTGTACTCTTGCTAGCTTACTGAGATGCAACATGTCCGTCAAGCTAAATTGCTCACTTTCTTGTTTGTAAAACTGCAACTGTAATAATTATTACCGTTCATGACAGCAACATATTGAACAGTAAATGGTCACAGTAAAAGACAAGCGTTTTTGGTCGTCATTCGAAGCAGTTCCACTACAGGCATAGTTACTCTCCACGGTTGATAATCTGCAATGATTTACGTGTAACAACCTAAACATTAATTCCCAACATGTTTAAATCTGTCAGCGGCTCGGACACACAGCTGTCCGAGCTGACGTACCGTAACCTGTTGGGACACAGATGTTATGAAATAATACGCGCGGCTTTTTTTTTCCTGTGAACAAATGCTTTGCGGTGTTGGGAAATTCTTAAAAAATGTTGCATTAAAATGCGTTGTAACTCGCGTCACTGAGATTGTAACGGGTAATAATATTACCGAAATTTAATTAGTAATGCGTTATATTACTGCATTACAGCAAAAGGAATACATTACTGTAATTGCGTTACTTTTGTAACGCGTTACTCCCAACACTGGCTATTGATAGCTAGTAAAAATGTGTCCTGTAAAGTTCACATAGGCCACGAAGGCCTATCCAGACAAAATAAATGTGAGATGGTATAGGTGTATTGTTATTGTTCTTGTTCTTATTATTATTATATAATTCATGTAGGTTACGTATGGCTCCTAGTTTTACCCAAATCTAAACAATTGTCTCTTGTGCAAAACAAACTCGAACAAAGGGGTCTTGTTGAGTGTTGTATTCCATAGAAAACCAACAGATAATGGAGCGCTACTCTACTCTAGTGTTTACGGTATCCGTGCTCTAATGCTCTTCCAATCCCGCAGCACTTGCTCCTGCCTGCGGTCACATCTTATTGCCAGAACTTCAGTGACGCGGTGACACTGGATTTCTGTGTTATTCATTCACGCTCTGCGTCATTTTCTTCGTTGAATTACGTTTATTTTGCAAAACATCTCTTGCCGAGAGGCGCCGCATTTTGTATCCTTGCTCGCAGCCCATTTGGAGCCGCTTTTTGGATGTTTTGTTGCGGACGGTTAGAGAGCACTGATCATCAGCCGACGTTAAGACCTCTCAGCTTTAAGGATAAAATTCTTATTTAGAAACGGTTAGCTATATAATCAGGTAGATAGGCTACTGGCGTTTTGTGCACACGTCTTTCTACGCTTAACAGCTTATTATTGATCCGTTTTATTCTGTTGTAGCAAGACAATTCCCGTCCGTGTTCATGCCAGATCGGCAGCGCTTTAGTTTTCCATACCATAGCATGAATCCTTTGTTGGGTGCCAACACGCATCTCCAACAGCATCAGAGTCAAGCTCCCGGACACCCGGACTCTCCTTCAGCACTCCTGTCAGACGCCGTTTTCGGTGGACCGGACCCGACGTCCTTTATTCTGGGTGAGCAGCACGGGCAGGGGCCTGATCATCCGGGGCCTGACTTCACCGCACCCTCGCAGACCTCACTTTACCTCCACCACAACCACAGTCACTACCAGCACCGCGCAGTGCCACATCCCCCCGCAGCCATGGCTCTCAGAAACGACTTGGGATCCAACATCAGCGTCCTCAAAACTCTCAATCTGAGGTTCAGATGCTTTTTGGCAAAAGTACACGAATTAGAGCGCAGGAATAAGATTTTAGAGAAGCAGTTGCAACAGGCGCTGGATGACAACAACTGCTGTCAAGGTGGATGCTGTAAGGGCAGGGGGCACACCCAGGAGGCAGGTGTACAGACCGGATTTGTCGAGACCATCCCGCTCATGCCCGGATCCCTCCCCTTCCACAACACCAACAACTCAGCCAGGAGGCCTACAACACTGTTCACACCACCACTCACAACAGCATCCGCAGAAAACTCCAGTTCAACCCAAACAAATGCCACTTGTAACCCATCCATCACCATCAGCCAGGCCTCTCCCTGTGTGGACTCCCCTGGCTCTGGCTCTAAAAGTTTCTCCAACACCAGCGCAGGCCCGGTGAGCTCCACCACCAACCCCCCTCCACGGTTCCTCCCAGGCACCATCTGGTCCTACAACCACACCCGCAAGTTTGGCCCCGGTGCGGAGCGTCTGACCAGTCCAGGAGTGTCCTGGGTGCACCCTGACGGAGTCGGGGTCCAGATTGACACCATCACCCCTGAGATAAGAGCCCTGTATAATGTGCTGGCCAAAGTGAAGAGGGAGAGAGATGAGTATAAACGCAGGTAAATAGAGTAAAACCCTTTTATTGCACTTGTAACAGGCCCTTCAGGGGCCTTTCTACTGAGCATGAGGTTGTACTTCAGTTTTGTTAAGTGTGTATAATGCTTTGGAGCAGTGAGCAGAGCTGTAAAGCAGCTGCAGACCAGCTGTCTCCAACAAGCGGAGTCAGCACAAACCCTCTCCGTCCATCACAGCCAGTCTGACCCTGCACCCACTTCATATCTGACCACAGAGGCAGGTGCTGCTGCCAGAAATACACCCAACAAATAAACACATCGCAAGCTAAATATAAAGAAGAATGAAGGTCAAAGTGTTGTAGGGACGTGTAAAGATCAATGTGTTGAACAAATGTTAACTTCAGAGCTCATGAAGCTGCCCAGATGACTGAGCCATGGGTGGCTTAGTTTACAGGAATATTAGGTAAAATCCATCCTGAAATAGAGCTCATCTTGATTATACAGCAGGTTTTTATTTTATGAAACTGAACAAGCCTCTGAAGATGAAAGGCCGTAATGATTATGCTATCTATTGGAAAACCAGGAGGCGGTCCTGTTAGGCCAATGTAAATATTGAAACAAACCCTATGATGCTTTAACAGCACCCATAGTGTTTTTACTTAGACATATGGCCATTTATGATTTACGTATAAGCTTTACAATTTAGGTTAGATCTACAGCTGAAATGATGAGTTGATTATTTTTGTAATTTATTAATTGTTTCACTTATTTGTTAAGCAACAAGGGCAAACAGGCAACCAAAGGCTCTGGGAAATTGTGATGGGCACTTCACATAATTTCCTGACATTTTATAGACAAAACAAGTAATCAAGAAAATAATTGGCCGATTACTTGACAAGGAAAATAATCATTAGTTGCTGCTCTAGGATCATGTAACATCTCAAACACAACTTCTGAACCCACAATCACTCCATCGCTACTGTACCAGTTTACAGTGTGTCACCTGATGACATCACCAGTTCTAATGTGGATGCTCTGATTTCCAGTTTAGGGTGACAGCTGTCCGTGTTGCAGATCACTGCAAGAACACAGTGTGAACTCTCTTTTTTTTTTTCTTGAAATCATTGGAGAAAACAACCCACATCTGTTAAATCCTAGTGTGAATTTGAAGGACATGCAACAGTTTTGGATTACGTATTCTCTGTCCTGAGTGAACTACAGTAGCCCCCATGGTCCAGCACATTCATCACTGAATTCCCTCATATTATGTCCAAATGAGCAGCCATGCATTCTTCACAGAGGAGATCCTGAACACCGTATAGTGAGCTCTTTGTGAAGGAGGCAGAGCGACGTCAATTACTAAGATTGTTTGACATAAGACATATTTAATTGTATGTGGAGACTTGAGACTGAATGATTTACTGACCTGGAAAAGACATTTTTGTGTCCCTACCTGTGTACCTGTGTGTGACACACAGTACCGTTTCCCACTTAGTGTTCAAATCAGTTTCTGTTCAGCCCTCTGTGAGCTTACTGTAGGTATCAGTTTACCTCGGGACAATAGAGGCATTACAGTGAAACTCATGGCCATTACCTATTCAGTCTACCTATTTATATTTATATTTATATTTAACAGATCCCAATTTAATAATGAAATGTCTGTTGCCCCTGTGAGTCATTTAATCATTTGATTCTCTAAGCTTTTGGTACATTTTGCTATTTTTTCAACTTTGGTTTTACCCTTCTCTGGCTCTTTTGTACATTCATATTTGCTTTTTTTATTCAAGGACAACTTCACTTTCTCCCCCTGCTCCCCCTTTACCCTCCCTCAGTCCCTGCCCCTCATGCCCCCCACTCTGTCCACCACACTTTCATGTTCTCTTTCTCACATAAACCCCAGACAATCCCACACACTGAACACTTCCTCTCCCTCTCTCATGCTCTCTACCTCTCTTCTCTCCCCACTGCGCATCCCCCTCTCCACACTCCACACGGTATCTGCAATGCAGCATGCACTGCAAGCTGTAACTGTTGGATGGGGGCTTGGCTTGCAGAAGGAAGCACTTTTCGGCTTTCTGTTCGCTCTCACCTTACTGATCAAACAAGCATCCTCTACGACAACAACTCCTGTTTCATGACTCAGTTTCTTTCAGATTAAGTATTCCCAAAGGTGTCGATGTGCCGCAGCATTCTGCATTTAAAACCGCATTTATATAAGAGGCTACAGACTGCAGTGAGTGGATTTCCCCTGGGCACGTGTGCTGTATGAAGTCACTGAATCTGAGATCACATACAGGATCTCTGCTCAGGCTTTTAAATGTATTAAAATTTAGATTCATGGGCCAGTCGTCCTAGCTGCACCATAGTTGCACACAATTCATCAAACAAGCGATTCATGAGTGAGTGAATAAGCAAATCAATCACTCACACTTTTTCCATTTACACCTGATTGTTTCATTCAACTTGTATCCAGATTTGTATCCTAATATGATTTAATTAAACTGCATTTACGTTTTATTGTCAGATCCACAGGCACTCAGCGCCAATTTCTATATTTGACAACCAGCCTTTAATGTCATTCCTCTTTTTGTAAACTGACTGCTGACTAATTCCGAAGTTGCAGTTTTATGGGATGATTTTAATAAACAAACAAAAGTTATATTTACATTCAGTGTTACTCACTAAAACACATTAGTGTATACTTGAGGTCTGACCAATGTGTTGACTTTTGCAAAGCCGGTTAGCATTTTACATCCAGCATTGCTTACATCCTTGTTTACCTCACTTGCTGTCTTCTTCGTCTTTGTTGTCACATTGCTGCATATCTTAGCGTGTTACTGCCAACTGTAGATCAGCATCGTGAATCCTGGACAGTAATGTCATGTGATACAGTATATGTTGTTGTCATATAGTAGTGGTTTGGCAAGACAGATGCACTTAAAATTGTATAACATCTAGCTAGAATGTATTTCAGCCCTATTGACCTTTTTAAGTGGGTCTGTAAGATGCATAAATGGATCCTGTTAACATGACGCATGTTCCACAGTCACTAAAATTACCTATTTCTGTGTGTCTCTAAGATGGGAAGAAGAATACACTATGAGGATGGATCTGCAACAGAAAATTGGGGACCTACAAGAGGTAACATTTTGTGTGTGTGTGTGTGTGGACATGGCTGGAGACCAACAGTGATCAGCATTAATCTCTCACTCTGCTGGCAAATAGAGCTTTGTTATTTTAATCATACTGTCACCTACTGTAAGGTTACCATATTTGTGCTTCCTGCAGCTGTGTGGTTTGTTGATTTCCTGTGTGTGTGTGTGTGTGTGTGTGTGTGTGTGTGTGTGTGTGTGTGTGTGTGTGTGTGTGTGTGTGTGTGTGTGTGTGTGTGTGTGTGTGTGTGGTTGGCTAGGTGTATAAATGCGTGCACATGTGTTTTTTGAGTTTAAACACACGTGTGCTATTGCCAGGAATCTGCACCTGACCTAGTTTAGCAGGCAGCACCACATCAGCAGGAGACCACATACAGTAAAACACCACTTGAGACTGAAAAGGGTCCTGACTAATATTGTAGCACATAATGAATAAGTTAACAGGGACACTTACAATGCTATCAGACAAAGCTAGAGCTCGCCAGAGGAGATGATGCATTTAAAATGTACAATGTTTTTGTGCACTTTGCTGATATAGGCTTTTGTTTTGTTAATGTCCGCTGCTTGCATAATGTCACCTGTAATTTCCAGTAAAGAGATGCGGCAAGACATGTGGGTGTGGGCATGTGTGTTCTTTATGGCTTCCTTCATGTGTGCAGGACCTGCAGGAGAGTGAAGGCTGTCAGGACGAACTGGCACTCAGAGTTCAGCAGCTGAAGGCAGAGCTGGTTCTCTTCAAAGGCCTCATGAGCAATGTGAGCGCAGTACAACCCATTACAGTCACATTCTTCTAGTCATACATACTCATAGCTATGCACATTAGCAGTAATCATAATGTCTCTCTGCTTCTCAGTGGATGGACTGTGGCATCCAAGTCTTTAAGTAACTAAAGTGAAAGGATATTATTATTTACCCTCATAAAGGGTTCAAAAGTTGTAACTATAGCTTGATGTGTAACAAAGCTCTGACTCCACAACATTTTCAGTGTCATTGGACCATTTACTAATACTTTATTGATGAGTAATAAGCAGAGTCCACTAAATCTGCAGAATTTAGTGGACTGTTTTTCTACTTGGGTTGGAGCATCTGGTCCCCAGTCTATTTATTAACAACTTATTAACATGAATACTTGCATTATTATCAAATAAAAACGCGTGTGTGTGTGTGTGTGTGTGTGTGTGTGTGTGTGTGTGTGTGTGTGTGTGTGTGTGTGTGTGTGTGTGTGTGCGCGTGCGTGCGTAATAGAAACACACGCTCATGCTGGAGGAGGCTATAAAGCTGCCAGAGATGTTTTACAACTGGGCAACCCAACCCAAAAGCTGTTCTTATTATTGCTTATTACTAATCTGTAAAGCATTGGTAATGCATTTATTTACAGCAGTGATTTATTCAATGCAGCCGTAGATAAACATTTTTCTAGTTAGTTTCTCTTCCCTCTGTCTTATGTGGTCCCTTCCATCCTCTCTGTAGAACTTCACAGATTTGGACAGTAAGATCCAGGAGAAAGCCATGAAGGTGGACATGGACATCTGCCGCAGGATTGACATCACCGCTCGTCTCTGTGACGTAGCTCAGCAGAGGAACTGTGAAGATGTGATCCAGATGTACCAGGTACCAGGACTAAATCTGACCAGTTAATGTTATCTGTATTTGTTCCACGTGTTGTCATATCCACAGAGTCCCTTCCTGTGGAACTTTGTATATTGATTGTGGTTGTCTGAATCCTGATTGTGTCCCTGCAGGTTCCTAACAACCAATCATCCCTAAACTGCCGCCGGAAACATACTCCTCTGTCCTTCAACGGAAGCGAGTGTGACGAACCTGTCAGCACCTCTGAAAGTGACGGGGGCGGGGTCAAAGACGAAGAGCACTGTGGCTCATCAGCCAATCAGATCAATGAGGAGATGCAGAGGATGCTGAACCAACTGTGAGTGGTCTGACTTTGAAATATGATGAGTATAATGGCACTGTCCTTCAGTCCTGCACTTCCACTAATTATTGTTCAATATGTGTGTATGTATGTGTGTGCATTTATATGTTTTATTTTAGGCGTGAATGTGAGTTTGAGGATGATTGCGACAGTCTGGCCTGGGAGGAGACTGAAGAGACGCTGCTTCTTTGGGAGGACTTCCCAGGATGCACTCTGCCTCCTGACCCCACCCACCCACCGGGAGAGGTATTCTGGGGTTGCATGACTCCTTTCACTGAGATCTCTGAGTTCTGATAGCAATCATATCACATCTACATAGGGTTAGTTGTCTACAGCTGTTAAAAAAATAATAATATATATACAGTATATACATTATATGTGTATATGTTTATATATTTTTTTTAACGCACTGGTATCGGTATCGGCAAGGAAGAAATGGTATTGGAACCTCTAACTTAGATAAACCATTCATGTCTGGTCTTCAGATGCAGTAAATGTCTCATTCAGTAATTTTTTAAAATAATTCTCTGTGCGAAGGTCACTGAGAAAGTAGAATTTGTGCGTGTTTAGGATCTGCAGCTTTTTACACTCGTAATCCTTCAGACAGCTGCGTGCATTGATATTGCTGGTTTACATTTCAAGAAAGCTTTTAAAGTTCTGATGTGGAGTTGATGTGCAGAGCAGCAGCATGATATGTTGGTCAATACAGTTTTGTCTCAAGTGATAACACTGACCTTCACTGCTTTACAGTGGCAGGGCCGATTTAGGACAAAACACACACACACACACACACACACACACACACACACTCCTCAGACAGATGCAGTGTCTGGCTTGTATTGGTGTACAGTGTGTTTGTTTCCAAGAAGTGCATGTAGGTATTTGTTTTCATTTACCGGCTGTGTGGTATTTGAACAAACTGCTCTCCCTTTGAAGGGAGGAGCTGCATTTGTCAGTGAAATTTGAGCTGATGGGAGGATAAAACCAGCTGTGCTTTAATTGTTGTGTAACCTCATTTAGTGTCTGATTGTGTGATTAGCACACAAACACACGTTCTGTTTCCTGCTACATTTTGTCACATGCATATCCAAATCTTGACCACAAACATACTCAAAATCTCTCTCTTCTCTCTTTGTCACTACCAGGAGGACTGTCTGGAACAGGTGATTAATGACACAGAATGTCTTTTCAAGTCCCGAGAGAAGGAATACCAAGAGACAATTGACCAGATTGAGGTCAGACACTGCACACTCTGTATTTTAACATTTTAAATACGTTAAACGATTTCCCTGCTCATATATGTTTTTCCTTTCTTTTTATCAGTGTTATTCAGTGTTATTTGTTTATTTTCATGTCCTTTACCTATTATTATTATTATTATTATTATTATTATTATTATTATTATTATTATTATTATTATTATTATTATTTTCATTGTGCACTGAGAGCCCAATACCACAGCATTTCTTGTGTATTGTGCATGTGCCTGAGGTTTGTGCAACAGTGCAAATCGTTTATATAATGACTCAGCATTAAGTGATACACATTTCTTTTGTTTCTGATATGTCCATCTTTTATTGGTGCTTTGATGAATTCCTCAGTCCAGGCTAAAGAGTCCCTTAATGCATTTCTTCCTCCTTTTGGTTGTTAAATTGTATCTTTTAATCTTGCAAAAGGTGAATCAAACATCTCTTAAAATTATATTTTCTTGACTTTGACATGACATAAAAGAAATAAAGCCATATGAAACTCAGCAACAGTAATTTTCCCTGCATGTAGGTTTTGCAGAAGTAAACTATACATACATACATACATACATACATACACTTGTAAGTTAAACTTTTGTAATATGTCTGTCTGCATGTTTTCTGACTTCAGCTGGACCTGGCCACAGCAAAGAGTGACATGAACCGACACCTCCACGAGTACATGGAGATGTGCTCGATGAAGAGAGGCCTGGATGTTCAGATGGAGACCTGCAGGAGACTCATCACACAGAGTGGAGACCGGTAACACACACTCAGACTCATAGGTGCCGATTTATGTTTTCCTCAGTGTGTGCTCATGGGCGCATGCCCTTTAAAAAAAAAAAAGTAGTCAAAAAATGTTTGCATTTCAGAACCTTAGGAAACAGACAGCGACCGATACAAACACACTATTAACTCGATAATAAAGCCGTAAAGTTTCATTCAGGACAGCGCCACTTCTCACAAATACAGATAGGATTGGAGATGAGAAGTTTAACTGACCACCAACTACCGCTGACCTGACGGAGCACCACGACTGTACCTGATACGCTGTATCTAGCGCACAGTAACCGATTCAACCGCGATCAACTTCATGGGGAAATTAAGAACTCTCTGCACTGGTGGTGGTCGTTGATGCACTTGCATCATTAGGTTTGATTTTTTTAATAACAGATCTGTCCATTTAGTTCTCACTCTGATTACCTAACGCACATGCACGCACTGTGGGGGGGATGGAGGTGTATTCATCAAAGAGACGCTGTGATTGGTGGATAGGATATGGAGCAGGAGACTGACAGTGACATAACCAATCACATTATGACAGACGCTCCACTTAGCACCAATTGCAGTGTTGTGTATGTAGCCTACTGGCAGTCTGGCACACGTGGGTACTCAGTGGGTTCTCGGTATTTTCTGTGGGTGCTCGAGCTCTGGAGCACCCACGGTATCGGCGCCTATGCTCAGACTGGCTTTCAGTCTACATTATGTGTCTGCCAGTCATGTCTGTCCATTTGTTTTTCTTTTAGTAATGCTTTATTTTACAGGTCCTTTAGTTTCATAGAGTAACAATTTGCTTTAAGTCCCCTTATACCATTTATAAACAGTATACAAACATTTTAATAAATGGCCTGCAACATAATATAATGTACACAGCTATAAGGGTATTTTCAGTGTTTATTAGTATTTGTCAAAAATTATAACTTCTCCTGTTAAGACATAGTTTATATAATTACTACTGTGTTTCTGTCTGTTTACACACCAGCCTCCACGTATGGGTGCCCACATGAGAAGTTATAGTTGTTATAACAAACACATCAATATACAACAATAAACCATTTAGGCCTCTCCGTGAACCATCACCTTATCGTGGTGGAGAGGTTTGTGTGTCTCTGTGAACCTGAGGGCTGTGTTGTCTGGAGCTTTGTGCTCCTGGTAGGGTCTCCCAAGGCAAAGTGGTCTCAGGTGAGGGGCCAGACAAAGAATGGTTCAAAAACCCCAATGAAAAAGCTAAGCAGAGATGGAGTGACCCTGCCCGGAGGAAGCCCGGGGCCCCCGTCTGGAGCCAGGCCCAGACGGCGGGCTCGTCGGCGAAGCGCCTGGTGGCGGGTTTGCCACGGAGCCCGCCGGGCACAGCCCGAACAAGCTACGTGGCAACTCCCTCTCCATCCCATGGGCCCACCACCTGTGGGAGGAACCGTTGGGGTCGGGTGCAATGCCACATGGGTGGCAGTGAAGGTCAGGGGCCTCGACGGACCAGACCCGGGCGGCAGACGCTGGCTCTGGGGACGTGGGCGTCACCTCTCTGTGGGGGAAGGAGCCGGAACTGGTGCGGGAGGTGGGCGCTACCGGTTAGATCTGGTGGGGCTTACCTCACGCACAGTCTTGGTTCTGGAACCATACTCCTGGATAGGGGTTGGACTCTTTTCTTCTCGGAGTTGCCCAGGGTGTGAGGCGCCCGGGCGGGTGTGGGGATACTCACAAGCCCCGGCTGGCGCCCGCTGTGTTGGAGTTTACCCGGTGGACGAGAGGGTCGCCTCCCACGCCTGCGGGTTGTGGGGGAAAACTCTGACTGTTGTTTGTGCATATGCACCAAACAGGAGTTCGGAGTATTCGGCCTTCTTGGAGACCTTGACTGGAGTCCTGCATGGGGCTCCAGTGGGGGACTCCATTGTTCTGCTGGGGGACTTCAACGCACACGTGGGCAATGATGGAGACACCTGGAGAGGCGTGATTGGGAGGAACGGCCTCCCTGATCTAAACCAGAGTGGTTGTTTGTTGTTGGACTTCTGTGCTAGTCATGGATTGTCTATCTCCATCATCAACATAGAGATGCTCATAAGTGTACCTGGTACCAGGGCACCCTAGGCCGAAGGTCAATGATCGATTTTACAATCGTTTCATCTGATCTGAGGCCGTATGTTTTGGACACTCGGGTGAAGAGAGGGGCAGAGCTGTCAACTGATCACCATCTGGTGGTGAGTTGGGTCAGAGGGTGGGGGAAGACTCTGGACAGACCTGGTAAGCCCAAACGTGTAGTGCGGGTAAATTGGGAACGTCTGGAGGAGGCCCCTGTCCAACAGACTTTCAACTCACACCTCCGGCAGAGCTTTTCGTGCATCCCTGTGGAGGCTGGGGGCATTGAACCCGAGTGGACAATGTTCAAAGTTTCCATTGCTGAAGCTGCGGCGAGGAGCTGTGGTCTTAGGGTCTTAGGTGCCTCAAGGGGCGGTAACCCACGAACACCGTGGTGGACACCGGTGGTCAGGGAAGCCGTCCGACTGAAGAAAGAGAGTTTCCGGGATATGTTATCCCGGAGGACTCGGAGGCAGTTGCAGGGTACCGAAGGGCCCGAAGGGCTGCAGCCTCTGCCGTGAAAGAGGCAAAGCAGCGGGTGTGGGAGAAGTTTGGAGAAGACATGGAGAAGGACTTTCGGTCAGCACCAAAGTGCTTCTGGAAAACTGTTCGCCACCTCAGGAGGGGGAAGGGAACCATCCAAGCTGTGTACAGTAAGGATGGGACACTGTTGACCTCAACTGAGGAGGTAATAGGGCGGTGGAAGGAGCACTTTGAGGAACTCCTGAATCCGACTAATACGCCCTCTATCTTAGAGGCAGAGCTGGAGGATAATGGGGGATTGTCGTCGATTTCCCAGGCGGAAGTCACTGATGTAGTCAAACAACTACACAGTGGCAAAGCCCCGGGGATTGATGAGATCCGTCCAGAAATGCTCAAGGCTCTGGGTGTGGAGGGGCTGTCCTGGTTGACACGCCTTTTCAACATTGCGTGGAAGTCTGGGACGGGGCCAAAGGAGTGGCAGACTGGGGTGGTGGTTCCCCTTTTTAAAAAGGGGGACCAGAGGGTGTGTGCCAATTATAGGGGTATCACACTTCTCAGCCTCCCTGGTAAAGTCTACTCCAAGGTGCTGGAAAGGAGGGTTCGGCCGATAGTCGAACCTCGGGTTGAGGAGGAACAATGCGGATTCCGTCCTGGTCGTGGAACAACGGACCAGCTCTTCACTCTCGCAAGGATCCTGGAGGGAGCCTGGGAGTATGCCCAACCGGTCTACATGTGTTTTGTAGATTTGGAGAAGGCGTATGACCGGGTCCCCCGGGAGATACTGTGGGAGGTGCTGCGGGAGTATGGGGTGAGGGGGTCTCTACTCAGAGCCATCCAATCTCTGTTCAACCAAAGCGAGAGCTGTGTCCGGGTTCTCGGTAGTAAGTCGGACTCGTTTCAGGTGAGGGTTGGCCTCCGCCAGGGCTGCGCTTTGTCACCAATCCTGTTTGTAATATTTATGGACAGGATATCGAGGCGTAGTCGGGGTGGGGAGGGGTTGCAGTTTGGTGGGCTGGGGATCTCATCGCTGCTCTTTGCAGATGATGTGGTCCTGATGGCATCATCGGCCTGCGACCTTCAGCACTCACTGGATCGGTTCGCAACCGAGTGTGAAGCGGTTGGGATGAGGATCAGCACCTCTAAATCTGAGGCCATGGTTCTCAGCAGGAAACCGATGGAATGCCTTCTCCAGGTAGGGAATGAGTCCTTACCCCAAGTGAAGGAGTTCAAGTACCTTGGGGTTGTGTTCGCGAGTGAGGGGACAATGGAGCGGGAGATTGGTCGGAGAATCGGAGCAGCGGGTGCGGTATTGCATTCAATCTATCGCACCGTTGTGACGAAAAGAGAGCTGAGCCAGAAGGCAAAGCTCTCGATCTACCGGTCAGTTTTCGTTCCTACCCTCACCTATGGTCATGAAGGCTGGGTCATGACCGAAAGAACGAGATCCAGGGTACAAGCGGCCGAAATGGGTTTCCTCAGGAGGGTGGCTGGCGTCTCCCTTAGAGATAGGGTGAGAAGCTCAGTCATCCGTGAGGAGCTCGGAGTAGAGCCGCTGCTCCTTTGCGTCGAAAGGAGCCAGTTGAGGTGGTTCGGGCATCTGGTAAGAATGCCCCCTGGGCGCCTCCCTAGGGAGGTGTTCCAGGCACGTCCAGCTGGGAGGAGGCCTCGGGGATTACCCAGGACTAGGTGGAGGGATTATATCTCCAACCTGGCCTGGGAACGCCTCGGGATCCCCCAGTCGGAGCTGGTTAATGTTGCTCGGGAAAGGGAAGTTTGGGGTCCCCTGCTGGAGCTGCTCCCCCCGCGACCCGACACCGGATAAGCGGACGAAGATGGATGGATGGATGGATGGAAACCATTTAGGCAAGGCAAGGCAGCTTTATTTGTATAGCACATTTCAGCAACAGGGCAATTCAAAGTGCTTTACATAAGACATTAAAGAGCAGTTAAAAACAATTAAAAAACAAATTAAAAAAAAGTGACTTGGTGTTTTTGTTACCCATTACAAGATTGCAGTAGTTCTACTTTTCACTACGATGTAGCCGTCCCTACAAAGCTTAGTTTAATCTCCTTGCTAAATCCGGGACAGTTCACAGTCTGTCTCTTGATAAGTTCACAGAAATACCTGACAAGTTCACAGACGTTGTCCTTCTTATTGACCTAGTTCACAGACTAAATCTGACCAGTTCACAGACGTGGTCCTTGTATGGATAATCTATTGTCACACCAGTGTTTTTTGAGTTCTAATCTATGTCACACTCGCGTTGGAGAAATTCTCAGAAATATGACCGTTATCTGTTCAAAAATACCACTAGATAAAAGACGAGAATAAAATTGACAGTGCAGTATAAGAACTATTAATTATAAATAAATAATATAAATTAAACATTAAAAAGCAGTTATAGAATGTCATACAGTGTCATCAATGCAACTTCAATATGACAAATGAACAGTTATTTAAAGAAAGGCAACATCAAAAAGATAGGTCTTTAGCTTTGATTTAGTAAATGTTTAGTGTTTATAAATGCTTAGTCTCGATTTGCCAGACCTTCCTCCACCAAGGCGCTGCGGAGGAGGGTCTGGCTAGTCCACACAGCATTCCTGGCATGGGAGAAAAACATGCTCTGGTTTATTGGCATTTCTTTCAACCAATCGCAATTGTCTTGGGCAGAGCTAAGCACCGTATGCGGCACCTCTGCAAAATAGCCTTGTGAAGGAACTTGTTTTGGTGGAACGTGTACGTTCAAAGGTTGTTTTAGTCGTGCAACAGACATCGCAGATTGGACAGATAGTCTAGCTAGCTGTCGGAATTTACCCTGCAGAGATCTGACAAAAAGGTGAACCATAGTCCTCATAAATCGACCGGAGTTTAAAATGCCAACACAAAGGAAGCCCTAGAAAAATATTTATGGGGTGGCGAGAGGGGGGCAGGGATTTTTGAGGGGTGGCAACATATGTCAGACGTATATTTACTGAATTTAATCAGTTATCACAGTTTCATGAGAAATAGTATGTACACACTACAAAAGGGTACAGGCTGCCATTTACAAACTCATACAGACACACTTCATCTCATGCAATCAATGTCCTGCATTTGAGGTTTCATTTGAAACCTTTTATATTAGGAATAAGTGACAGTACAATGTGATCTCACTTAATAGGAGATATAGAAGTATGATAGAAGTAAGGGACAATATCACAGGAAAGGCATTAAGTTAAGACACAGGTGATGAGTGGCAGATGTGTGAGAGGGGAAGCAAACTGTTTTCGACTGTGTCAGAGAGGCAGCGATGCAGGCAGCATTTGTACAAGATTAGGAACTGTCATTGATAACCATCAGACTGTGTTAACACACACTAACATTTTAGCCTGGGTTAGTATTTTTAGGTTCATTTGTTTATTTGTTTTATTTATATATTTTTTTTCTTTTTATATTTAATCTGAGCAATAGATCTAAAATACATTCTACACAAAATATAAAAACTCATCCCCCCATCTCATCACACCTTCACACTGACAACTTTCCCTAATTATTCATATTCAAGCTTTGTCATTTGTTGTTCTTATTCATATCTAACTTAGTATATATATGCATCAACAATTTCCATACCATGTGGACTAGGTCGACTGGAGATGGTTGGTGATGGCCCAGGCCCTCTGCTTTCCCTTTCACTGTCTGAGCCCTGCACCTTCTCTTGTCTCTCGCTTTCTCCTTCCTCATCTTGGTGATGCTCCCCCTCCACCTCTTCTCTTTCTCCCTCCTCATCTTGGTGATGCTCTCCCTCCACCTCTTCTCTTTCTCCCTCCTCATCTTGGTGATGCTCTCCCTCCACCTCTTCTCTTTCTCCCTCATCATCTTGGTGATGCTCTCCCTCCACCTCTTCTCCTTCTCCCTCCTCATCTTGGTGATGCTCCCCCTCCACCTCTTCTCTTTCTCCCTCCTCATCTTGGTGATGCTCTCCCTCCATATCTTCACCGCTGTGGTCTTCTCCACCTCCTCCTGTCCCTGGTCGCGTTTCTGCCCTTTTCTCTCTCCTTTCACCTCTTTTCTCTCTCCTTCCACCTCATCTTCTCCATCTACCTTGCTCACTTGTTCCTTTTCTATTTCTCTCGCCTTTCTCTTTGGAGACAAAAACTGAATATGCTACCTTTCCTCTTCATTTCTGTAAGATTCAAAGTATTTTTACAATGTTTTCCTTGACAGACGTTGAATCAATATTAGCTTTTGTAGCATACTTTCCACAGAACAAACGTCAGACCTAACTAACATTATTTGTATAGTTGGCGAAATAACGTTCTTCAACCTGATTTTTATCATCTCAAAATCAGCATCGCAACTATGCTTGCACTGTACTTTCGTTATAATTTCATTTCTTGATAGATAGTTAATCCATTTTGACCTCTTTCCTCCTGTGTCTCCATTCATCGCGACTCCTGGCACCCTCGCTTCGCACCACTCAGTTTTCCAAAGAAATCAAGCTCTTTCCGCTCTGGTGTCATCTCGTGCTGCATTCACTGTAGTCGGACATTGGAGACGCACGGTCGTAAATTGTCAAATTGGCCATAACTTTTACCGTAATTCGTTGCTGCCAACTGGGGTGGCAGCAGGGGTGGCAAGGCTTTCTTTTAGGGTGGCAGTTGCCACCCTATGCCACACCGGTAGATCCGCCCCTGAGCCCAAGGCAACAAATATTTGGCCTAAATGAGTGAAATCCGGTGGAATTTGCATTGGCTAGAGAGCAATCCCGGAAGTGGAACGCAGAGGATATACACTTATAAATGCTTAATAGGGGGACTTAAAATATAGTATGATTTGATACTTATAGGTAAAGGTGTGTATATATATTATAGGTCAAACAGAGACTATGAAACTGTTATTTCAGTCTGGTTACTTGGGTTTAGTGTATTTGCAGTTGTTGATTTGCAGAAGAATTTCCTTAAAAGAGTTGCTCCATTTAAACCCATGAAAGTTTGAATGTATTACTGACAACTTTATTCTTCATATATGTTGATTGTATGTTTCCCTGTGAACAAATTTGAAACCTTTGCATATTCAGCTGACCTTTTGTGTGCACAATTTGTCAGCAAATTAAATAAATTTAAATCTAGAAACCTTCCTTAGAATTGACATTATATATCACAAAATAGTGAAAAATTGTGATTTTCTTTGTGACACATGAAGAATATATTTCTTGTGTTTTTTGTCTCTAACAGGAACTCTTCGGCGCCTGCGTCTGCTGAGGACGGTGACCAGAGAGAAAACGACAGGTATTCGTCCTCTCCACCTTCCTCCAGTGCTGGGAGATCTTGACACTTCCTCACTCCGGCAGTAATAGGGCCTGTGGTCACGTAACCTCCACTGCATCCAGCTACAGTACCACAGTGACGCAATACACACCTGTAACTATGGCAACACCATGTTTACATATGAACCTCTTTTATTTATGGAGTCATAATGTTAATTTTTCCTGCTGTCCATGCAAGTCAACTTTGGTTTGATGAGACCTTTTAGCACTGAAACTATGACTGAGTAGCAGAGCTGGATTGTTGTCATTACTACTTCATGCAGACGTCACTGCCCTGCAGAGGGGAGAGGTTGGACCTTGTCATCTTGTGTTTGACAGCAGTAGTCAAGAAAATGAATCTAATAATGGATTGTCCTGTGAAGATTCAGAAAGTTGAGTATCCTGAATTTATTGTAAGTAAAGGGGCTGATGTTCTTGCAGTGCAGTGCAGTATACTACAGGAAAGCATAGCATGACTTATTCAATCCAAACACAGTAAAAACACTTGATAACCCAGGTATCTGATGCTAATCAAGCAAATACATGTTGTAAGGTTACTTCATAGAGTCCACTCCACGCATATTTACAGTCCTGTAATTATCTTCTTTCACTACACAAACAAAATGCACAGGGAGCAGAATTAGTCAGTTTGATATTGATAATGATGAGTCTTTAAAGC